>NC_066530.1:19993809-20076309 GCF_024679095.1 Eriocheir sinensis
AAAATGAGAAATAAAATACAGCGAAAGTCAAATTTATGCGAGACGGAAAATTTATGCGAAGGACGAAAAGAGAATTATATAACCTCAAAAATTCCTGCACTGAGAGAGAGAGAGAGAGAGAGAGAGAGAGAGAGAGAGAGAGAGAGAGAGAGAGAGAGAGAGAGAGAGAGAGAGAGAGAGAGAGAGAGAGAGAGAGAGGTATTAAACACAAAGATTACACAAATGCAAAACAAAGGAAATTGGGAAATAGCAAAGGCAAGAGGAGGAGGAGAAAGAGGAAGAGGAGGAGGAGGAGGAAGAAAAAGAAGAAGAAGAAGAAGAAGACGAGGAAGAAATGAAGAAGAATCGTATTCCAAGGGAAGTGTGAATCCTCCAATATCGAACCCGGTCCACAAGTCAACCAGTCAGCCACCAAGTCAGTCAGTCAGTCAGTCACCCACGCTCTACTCCAGTCACTCAATCAGTCTATCCTACCTACCAGTCATACTTCCAGCCAGTCAGTCAATCAGTCAATGAGTCAGTCAGTCACCCACTCTCTACTCCAATCACTCAGTCAGTCTATCCTACCTACCACTCAGTCAACCAGTCAGTCAATCAGTCAGTCAGTCAGTCAGGGTCATAATCTTAAACACTTCAGCACACACACACACACACACACACACACACACACACACACACACACACACACACACACACACACTTCACAAGGCTTTCGTGGGTCTTTTGGGCATTTCCAGCGGTAGTTCAATGACCCTGGTGGTAGTCTGACCCTTCTTCTGTACCATGAACCCACAAAGACTCTCATAAGAACCCGTTTGATCTCCTTTGCGGCCTTTGGAAGTGGTTGATGTGAGGGGCGTAATCATCTGAGAAAACCGACCTCACTCCCTTCTCCGATAGATCAATGTTTCATCCTCTCCGTTTACCTTCCCACATTAATTAGTCTTAGGAATGTGACGCCAGGTGAGGAGGAGGAGGAGGAGGAGGAGGAGGAGAAGGAGGAGGAGGAGGAGGAGGAAGAGGAGGAGGAGGAGGAGGAATATAATCAAAACGAATTGCTTGGGAATGGACGAGTTGAAGAATATGACGTAAACACACACACACACACACACACACACACACACACACACACACACACACACACACACACACACACACACACACACACGCTTTCATTCATTATTAATTGTCCGTTTAGCTAGTATGGACTCTCTCTCTCTCTCTCTCTCTCTCTCTCTCTCTCTCTCTCTCTCTCTCTCTCTCTCTCTCAATGTAATTCCAGGGATTGCATTGGCAGGAGGAAGGTGATTGGAGGAAAGGAGGAGGAGGAGGAGGAGGAGGAGGAGGAGGAGGAGGAGGAGGAGGAGGAGGAGGAGGAGGAAGAAGAAGAAAGGGCATTGTAGTAGTAAGGTTTGGAAGGAAGGAAGGAGGTATATAGAGGAAGAGGAGGAGGAGGAGGAAAGAAGATTACTTTAAGGTGTTTTCATTTTGGATTCTGATTCGGTTCATTGTGTATGTGTGTGTGTGTGAGAGAGAGAGAGAGAGAGAGAGAGAGAGAGAGAGAGAGAGAGAGAGAGACTAAAACCATTCATCCACCTACCCATCCCCCCTCACACACACACACACACACACACACACACACACACGTCAAAGCCTCTCTCTCGTTACTGTCCGAAGCCAATGGTCTTTACTACTGTTGCCTTGTCTCCTCTTTCTCCTCCTTTAGTACGGCCCTGTTTCCCTTCTCCTCCTCCTCCTCCTCCGCCTCTTCCTCCTCCTCTTCCTCTGTCAGTACACAATGGCCGGTTTCTTCTCGTTCTCTGTGTTGGTTTCTTGTTTTATGTAGCGCTTTGTTTTCATTACGTCCGCTCGCTACGACTACTACCACTACCACTACTACTACTTCTACTACTACTACTACTACTACTATTATTACCACTACTACTTGCATTACTATTACTTTTCCACGCCCATTGCAACTAACTACTACTACTACTACTACTACTATCAAATCACCACTACCATCATCACCACTCATACACCTGTTGGCGGCCTCTTTAACCAGGTGACAGCCAATCGAGATGCTGCTACACACACACACACACACACACACACACACACACACACACACACACGGGCTTATCTAGGAAACTTTGCCCATCAGTGTAAGGCGATGTAACAGGCCTTGGAGATTGTTGTTATGCATTTTTAACAAGGTAGGATGTGAGAGATGAATAAAAAGAAGGAATTACAGGAATAGAGAGAATAACATAGCCAAGTAGGAGTATATGAACGAGAGAGAAAGTATAGAAGAATGTATAGCAATTAGGATGTATAAGGAAAGTACTATACGAAGTTGTCTGTTATAATATTACCCAGAATAAGATCATTCCCCCTACATAGACAAACTGGCAACGATTCACTCAGCTTCAAATGACAACAACGGTGCTAATGTTTTCCTAATGCTCCTTAATAGCCCTTCCTTAAGTATTATGCAAGGGTGATCATAAGAAAAGCATACCAGTCTCTGTCACTCTATTACCCAGAAACTCTCAAGAACCGTCAATTCCCCTCCAAAGACAAGCTGGCAACGATTCGCTCAGGTTCAAATGATAACAACGGTGCTTATGTTTTCCCTAATGGTCCATAATGCTCCTTCCTTGCCTATTATACAAGGGTGATCATAAGAAAAGTATACCAAGCTATCTTTGTCGCTCTTTTACCCAGAAACTCTCAAGAAACGTCATTTCCCCTACCAAGACAAACTGGCAACGATTCACTCAGGCTCAAATGATAACAACAGTGCTTATGTTTCTTTAATGGTTCCTAACGTTGCTTCCTTACCTATTTACGAGGGTGATGGTCTGGGGTGCTGATGGAACCCACACACACACACACACACACACACGCATCAGGAGCCTCATGCACTTATCATGGTCGGCCTCAAGTAGCACTAATACAAGGATCGAGGGACAAGGTTATGATCATTACCGCCAACTGTTGGAGGTGAAATGGCCGCCTCGCCCCTCCGTGTTTAAACTGTGATGTCACGACATCTGAGGCTAGTTTTGCGCGTATGGTGGTATCAGGTCAACTCAGACCCAAAGTCCGTCTTTATAAAGGTCACGGCACCTCAAAGGCCTCTCGTAGAAGTTGCTGGGCTATTCATGGACTGTTATGCGATGCTGGTGATAGTTTAACATGACTTATGAATCATAAACGGGACATTCACCCCTGAAAACCAGGTTACTCTTCTCTGTGGCAGTAGGAAATAGTCTTGTCAGGTCAACTCATACCCAAAGCCCGCACTCTTAAACGTAGCTCTCGTTGAAGTTGCTGGTGTTTTCATGGACCGTTATGTGATCCTTGTGATAGTTTTACACGACCTCTGCATCTTGAACGGGAAAGTTACCCCTGAAAACCTGGTTACTCTTTTCCGTGGCAGAAGGAAATAGTCGTGTCAGGTCAACTCGTGCCCAAAGCCCATATTCTTAAACGTACCGTCACCCCAAAAGGCTCTCGTTGAAGTTACTGGGCTTTTCATGGACTGTTATGTGATCCTAGTGATAGTTTTACACGACCTCTGCATCTTGAACGGGAAAGTTACCCCTGAAAAGCCGGTTACTCTTCTCTGTGGCAGTAGGAAATAGTCGTGTCAGGTCAACTCATGCCCAAAGCCCATATTCTTAAACGTATGGGCCCTTCATTTCCCTATATGTAAAGCCTCTCGTGGAAGTTGCTCTGGGCTTATCATGAACTGTTTTCTGACGCCAGTGATAGTTTTACACTTCTTCTGCAACATGAACGGGAAAGTTACCCCTGAAAACCTGGTTAATCTTCTCTATGGCTTTGGGAAATGGACGTACTGGGAGCAAGAGACGTTTAATTAAGAATATGAAGCTCAGTCAACTCGTATCTTGGACAACTCGTACTCAAGTGAAGTGACACCCTCGTACTGACTGACTGACTGACTGACTAACTGACTGACTGACTGACTGACTGACTTCCCGCGTCTCCTCCACCCTCCCTTCCTTGTCTTCTCGTTTCGGCCTAAATTTCCGGTCTTAAACTTGTCTTACCATGAGAGAGAGAGAGAGAGAGAGAGAGAGAGAGAGAGATTAACTTGTCCAAAATTCCCTCGCTGAAAAGTTGTAATCCGATCTTATTCACTTCTTTCTTTTTTCGTGTGTGTGTGTGTGTGTGTGTGTGTGTGTGTGTTCTTCATTGTTTCCAGGTAAATAAATCTTAACAAACAGCAATTAGCAAAGAAGAGAGAGAGAGAGAGAGAGAGAGAGAGAGAGAGAGAGAGAGAGAGAGAGAGAGAGAGAGAGAGAGAGAGAGAGAGAGAGAGAGAGAGAGAGAGAGAGTTATTCCTCATTGTCTTTGTTTGTTTCCTAATCCATGTGAGAGAGAGAGAGAGAGAGAGAGAGAGAGAGAGAGAGAGAGAGAGAGAGAGAGAGAGAGAGAGAGAGAGAGAGAGAGAGAGAGAGAATGGCTTCCACCTTTGTTTCTTAATCCGTGATGCTCGCTTTCTATCTCTCCTTTTTTCTCTCCACTCCTCCTCCTCATCTTCCTCCTCCTCCTCTTCCTCCTTCTCCTCCTCCTTCTCCTCCCATTCTTTCCTCCATACGTATATCTTCTCTCCATTCATCTGTGTTTACCCCCCTTTCTTTCCTCCATATAATTATTTTTTTCCTCTCCATTAATCTTTCCTACTTCTCTCTATAATTTGTTTCCTCTCCAATCCTCTTTTCTCACTTCTCACTTCTTCTCTCCATATCTCTTTTTCTCTCCATTCATCTTTGTTTACTTCCTACTTTTTTCCTCCATCCCTTTTCATCCTCTCCATTCATCGGGTTCTCATGAGTGTTTTCGTAGGCCCACGGTACAGAGGAAGGGTCAAACTACCACCAGGGTCATAAAACTACCCCTGGAAATGCCCACCACAACCCCTACGAAAGAATTGTCAAATATGTTTTTGTAGTTTCACGGTACAGAGGAAGGGTCAAACTACCACCAGGGTCATTAAACTACCCCTGGAAATGCCCACCACAACCCCTATGAAAGCCTTGTCAAATATGTGTTTTCGTAGGTTCATGGAACAGAGAAAGGGCCAAACTACCACCAGGATCACTAAACTACCCTTGGAAATACCCACCACCCATACGAATGCCTTGTCAAATATGTGTTTCTATAGGTTCACGGTACAGAAGAAGGGTCACACTACCACCAGGGTCATAGAACCACCCCTGGAAATGCCCCCCACAACTCCTACGAAAGTCTTGTCAAATATGAGAGCTTGGGCGCAAAAATGTTTAATAATGCGGCACTCAACCTTCCCAGCGGCCTTTGACAGCAGCTGCGGGGCGTATAGAGGGCGATCGCCAGCACGTGGGACCTTAACTGTACCGGAAAACAATAGCGGAACACACACAGCTTCCTCTAACATGCCTTGAGGGTCCTGCAGCGACGCGGGTGAAGGGGAACGAGAGGAAGAAGAAGAGGAACCTTGGGTATTGGGGGTTTGTGTATTGAAGGGAAGGGAAAGGATAGGATAGGGATGGATGGGTGTGGTTGGGGATGATGGAAAGAGGAGGAGAGGAAGGAAAAAAAGGAAGAGGAGGGAGAGGAGAGGTTATTGAAGGTGATATGAGAGAAAGGCGAAGGAAGGGAAAGGAGAGGAATAAGGTGAAGTTGATGGGATGCGAAAAAGAGAAGGAAAAGGAGGAAAAGAAGGGAAAGGAGTGGTTCTAAAAGGTGATAAGAGAGAAAAGGAAAGAGAGAGAATAGGTTGAGGTTGATGGGATGGGAAAAAGAGGAGGAAAATGAGGAAAAGAAAGGAGAGGAGAGATTATTGAAGGTCATAAGAGAGAAAAGAAAGAAGAGAAGATGAATTTAAGGGAAGGGAAGGGAAGAAAAAGGAAAGGAAAGGGAAGAAAAGAGGAGAAGAATAGAGAGAGAAAAAAAATGAAGTGAGGCATAGTTATCGGATGTCCCAGCTTCTCTCTCTCTCTCTCTCTCTCTCTCTCTCTCTCTCTCTCTCTCTCTCTCTCTGAAGCGGCAATTCCGAGAGTGTTTCAACAAGAGCGCAGAATTAGGCCAAAAAAACGAAATTGCCTGCCGCCAGCGAACCCACTTATCGAATTTCGTAAACAGGAAATTATTGCGTACAGCGTCACCCGGTAATGGCGCGTCCGCATACGTAAGTTGGCGGCGGTGGTATAACGTAACGTAGTGTAGGAGTCGTTGTATGTGTGGAGGGAGATGGAGGAGGAGAAGGAGGAGGAGGAGGAGGAGGAGGAAGAGGAGGAGGAGAAGATGAAGAAAGGAGAAGGAGGGGGATGAGAGGGAGGGGTAACACACACACACACACACACACACACACACACACACACACACACACACACACATACACACACATGAAACTGATCTGCTAAAACTCCAAATGTGATAATCTTCTTAATCCATTTTTTTGTTTATTTATTCAGAAGCAAATGTGTGTGTGTGTGTGTGTGTGTGTGTGTGTGTGTGTGTGTGTGTGTGTGTGTGTAATGCTAATGGACTGACTGACTGACTGATTGACTGACTGACTGGCTGACTGACTGAATGAATGAATGAATGAATGACTGGCAGCCCTCAACAACGTATTATAATATTCATTCACTCCACTTGCATTTACTGAAAGGATAGAAGGGAGGGGGGAGGGAGGAAGGGAAGAGGAGGAAGGGAGGAGGGTGGGAGAAAGGGAGGAAGGGGTGAAGGGGAAGGGAGGAGGGAGTGAAGGGAAGGGAAGGGAGGGTGAATAGGAAGGGAGGAATGGGAAGGGATTGAAGGCGGTAGAGGAGAAGGCAGGAAAGAGGAAGAAAGGGAAGGGATAGGAAGGAGTAAAGGGGAGTGAAGGGGAAGGAAGGGAGGAAAGAATGAAGGGGATAGGAAATAGGGAGGGATTGAAGGGAGTAGAGGAGAAGGTAGGAAAGAGGAAGAGATGGAAGGGGTGGAAGGGAAGAAGGGAAGGGAGTGAAGGGGAAAGGAGGAAAGAATGAAGGGGTTAGGAAATAGGAAGGGGTTGAAGGGGGTAGAGTGGAAGGGGTAAAGTGAAGGGGTCGGAGCCTAAAATCACGTTCCCGCAATTCATAAGCTTTGAATCGTAATTAACGCGTGACATAAAACCTCAGTTAATCATTTTTAATTTCCATTTTCAGCGGACGAATTTTCATGCCCGGCTGGGTGGCGAGCGCGCGCGAGAGAGGGGCGGGGGTGATTTGTTATAGCGGCGAGAGGATGTGTAGTTTGCTTTGCTTTACGTGTTGTAGCAATGTTAGGAATGACTCTCAGTTGGGTACATGAGGTTAGGAAGGGCACTAGGCTGGGTTCATGAGAGGCGGGAAGGACACTTGGTTGGGTACACCAGGGGTTAGGAACGACACTTGGCTGGGTACGTGAGAGGTGGGAAGGACACTTGGTTGGGTACAGGAGAGGCTAAGAAGGACACTTAGTTAGATACTTGTTCTGGCAATGTTAGGAAGGACACTTGGTTGGGTACATGAGAGGTGGGAAGGACACCTGGTTGGGTACATGAGAAGCTAAGGACACTTGGTTAGATACTTGTGGCAATGTTAGGTAGGACGCTTGGTTGGGTACAGGAGAGGCTAAGGACACTTGGTTAGATACTTGTTCTGGCAATGTTAGGAAGGACACTTGGTTGGGTACATGAGAGGTGGGAGGACACTTGGTTGCGTTACACGAGAAGAGAATTAACTTTACTTTACTTCTTGTTATAAGCCTCCATGGTGCGGTGATTTGCATCCTCGACCTACGAAACTGGACCTTGGTTCGAATCCAGGCGTGGGCGGTACATAAAGTTATAGGGCAAGGACTCTACGCATACTGAGAGAAAGAGATTAACGTTATTATTATTACACACACACACACACACACACACACACTCTCTCTCTCTCTCTCTCTCTCCCCTCCAGTGACCCCTCCCGCCCGCTGCGCTAAACTTGGTCTTTAAATTATTCATAACACGTGTACAAAATTAAAGTTTCCATGCAGAGTTAAGGAAATACATGGATAATACAGCATGCACCCTGACCATGGCTTCTAACGCCTTCCGCATCGTTATACTTGGGACATTATATAGTCATGTTATATTCGTATGAACCAAAAATACAAAAATAAAGTGCTTGAGGGGTAACAGAACACCACGCCAGAGAAATACGTAACACCACTGTCTCTAACGAAAGGTAACGTTTGACATCTTGTTTCATCTCTACGTCATATTAAATGGTTTTCGTGCAACGTGACTCACTTAACATGATCAGAAGTACCCGCCAGTGTTACTTTATTCCCGTAACATAACACGAACCCACAGAAACACACGTCACACCACCATCTTCTATAGCTAAAGGTACCGCCCGCTCAGCTCACACGTAAACACAGCTGACAACACCATATTTCATTCATCCCTTTATATCTCATCAATCAACACGTTTTCGTACAATCAGACTCACGTACGTTAACCAGCAGTCTTCGGTCCACACCTTCGTAGTAGGATTCCCCGCTGCCACTCGCTATAACGTTACAAAAGGCGATATTTCCCGCACAACGTAACGTGACCTTCCGACATGAGACGAGAGATGGATGTCAGGGAGAACGGAATGGACCATCTCAACCCCGGGACAAATCATTCTTTATAGTAAACCACGTGACTCATACATCGTCCATTTCGTATTTTCTTCGCAGGTAACGTATAAACTGATAGTAGAAGTGCTTTAGAGAACGAATAGAAGGGTAAGGAGGAAATTATAAGGTGGTTAAGACTAGGCTATTGGCTTTGCGCAGATCCCAATGTCAGAACGTGAAATTTATGAACGATAAAATCATCTCTCTGGGTTATCCTAAGTTAAATTCATATCTTCTTTGTTTTTCTTTTCACTCTCTCCCTGTTTTCCATTTTCTCTCTTTATTCTCCTCCTCCTCCTTTCCTTTCTTTATGCATATCTTCAAATCTTCACTTTTAACTCTCTCCCAGTTTTTAATTTTCTCTCTTCTTTTCCTCCTCCTTCTTCTCCTTTCCTTTCTCTCTCCCTTTCTTCCAATCTTCTCTCCTTCCTACTCCTTTAAAACTACTAAGACAGGTGTTGATTATGTCATCTATAGTTTATTCTTGCGGGTTACCTTTGACCTAAGCACGAGAGGCGAGTGGATAAATCATAGACGGAGGAATGGGTCACTTGGGCATTTAGCCTACTATGTTGATTTTGTTTACTTATTATATCATGTAAGGAAGGAAGGAAGGAAAGGAAGTATTGAGTCTGTAAGAGGCTAGCTAGTTAACAAGGTAGCCCCTGTAAACCTATCCCCATTAATCCTTCTCGCCCATAAATCGGTTCCAACTCCCTCTGAAAGTTTTAATCCTATTCTCGGGAACCACCACATGGCTTCCACGCCTCTAAGTTTGTTCCACTCATCCATCGCCGTTTGACAGTTCCTATACTTTTCCTGATACTTCTTTCTCTTTTTTTCTTCCTCTCTCTCTCTCTCTCTCTCTCTCTCTCTCTCTCTCTCTCTTGGTAATCCCCTTTTTTTCCATTTTCTAATCCTTTATCTTCTTTTATCTTATCTTTATTCTTTTCATTCTTATTATAATTCTTTTTCCTTTCTTTATCCTTCCATTTTAACGTCTTTTTAATTCTTTTTCTTTTTCGATCCATTTCCTTTTTCTTCTTTTATTTATTTCCTCCATATCTCTGTTTTTCTCCTCCATTCCTCTTTGCTTCCCGTTCATTCTTCCATATCTCTTTTCCCTCTCCATCCCTCTTTCCTATTCTTTCCTCCATCTCTCTTTTGTTCCTCTCCATCTCTCTGTCCAAACTTTCCATTCTCTTCGTCTTCCTCAAACTCCATTTTCCTTCTCCCAGATCATGGACGGGAACGCACAGACGGACGTGAGCAACCGCAAGAACCTCGGGATGTTCTGCGGCGAGATCGAGCAGACGCGGACCTTCATATCGGAGACGTCCTTCGTTAAGATCATCTTCAACGTCAACAACTTCACCGAGGAGACGTACTTCAGCTTCGACTCACGCGTTGAGCTGCAGAAGGAGGTGAGGGAGGCAGGAGAGGAGGGAGAGAACGGAGAGAATGTGATGTTAATGCCTATGTTGAATTCTGGCTTAGTTTAGTGTACAATGACTAATAGTTCCTTTGTCTACCATGATATCCTTTTCGTTCAACGTAACTCGCTTTAGATGTTCAGAAACCACCAACAATGTTACTTTAAGCTCCGAACATGAGCGAAACACATCATGCCACCGTCTCTTGAAGCAATGTAACTCACTTAAATTGTTCAGATACACCCAAAAAATGTTACTTTTAACTTCGAACATGAGAGAAACACGTCATACCACCGTCTCTTGCTCTCGTGTCCCATGTAAACACAGCTGATAAGGCCGTGGCTGTCAGGTGTGTTCCAGGCAGGTAATGAAAGTTTTTCCCCCGGCAGGTGTACGGGAGGTACGGCCCCAACTCCATGCTGTACCCGTTCCGCCGCGGTGAAGTGGTGCCGGGGACCTACTGCGAACGGGTGTTCACGGACTGCAAGCTCCAGTCGTGCTTCGTGCAGTCCCCGGGCTACCCCAGCGTGTACCCGCGTAACCTGCACTGCAAGTACTACCTCAACACGCGCATGCCCTTCATCAAGCTCTACATCGAGAACGAGGAGTTCAACGTGGATGGCCAGCGTTGCGAGAACCCCATGATGTGCCCCATGCGCCCCCTCAGCACCAACTGCCCCTACGACTACATCCGCGTGTACGACGGCAAGAACGACGACGCGCCCGCCATCGGCACCTTCTGCGGGATGGGCCGCTTCCCGCACTCCATCATCGGCTCCGGCCAGGACGTGATGGTGGAATTCGTCTCGTCCCCCGCCGGGCCGTTCCTCAACACCGGCTTCCACTTCAACGTCGGCAACTGGCCCGGCCACGTGGAGACCAGCGGCTCGCGGAACGGCACGTGCGACTGGGTGTTCTCCAGCGACACGGTGGAGCGCGGCCAGGAGTCCACCTTCCTGTCCCTTGCCCACTGGTACCCCGCCGGCACCTCCTGCTCCTACCTGATCCGCGGCCGCCCCGACGAGGTGGTCAGGATGTACTTCCCATCCTTCCGCGTCCGACCCATCGAGGCCCCGATCCGCCCCTACGACGGCGACTGCGGCGAGACGCTCATCATCTACGACTCCGACCGCGAGGACGACGCGCGCATCATGAAGATGTTCTGCGACACCTTCTCCCGCCCGCTGGAGAAGCACGACTTTATCTCCACCGGCAGCGCCATGTACGTCAAGTTCGAGAGCCGCACTGGCAGCTACGACGGGTCGTCCCTCTACTACTGGGCCCAGTACGACTTCTTCAACAACACCCACTACGGGAAGCCCATCGAGGACACGCTCTGCGACGAGCTCTTCGAGTCCTTCGTGCGCCCCGAGGGCAAGTTCGGCTCGCCGCTCAACACGCTGCTCTATAAAACCGAGGAGGACGTGATGTGCCGCTACCACTTCAAGGCGCCGCGCTACCAGTACCGCCGCATCCTGCTCACCATCAACTCGACCAACTTCAAGCACAACGACGACGCCTGCGTGGACTGCCTCAACGACAAGGTCGACAAGCTGAAGATCATCGACCCGTTCCGCAACGGCACCAACGTCTGCATCTGCGAGCTGTGGGTGCCGGGGAACCGCGTGTCGCCCACCATTGTGTCCAACGGCCCGTCCCTTTCCCTGGAGATGCACATTGACCACCGCCACGCCATGCAGAACTACTTCAAGTCCACGACGCCGATCTTCGAGGGCACGTACAAGTTCATCCACAGCCCCATCTGCGGCCCGACGGTCATCCCAGCCGCCACGGAGGGCAACATCATCTACCCCAAGTACGAGCCCTACGTGTACGGCGGCTACGGCGAGGACGTGCACTGCATCTGGGAGCTGCGTGTCAAGCAGGAGCGGGACGTGTGGCTCTACGTGGACCAGCTCGACTTTTCCCTCAACGACTGCTCGCTGGAGGTGATCGAGGTGTTTCTGCCCGGCCGCGACCGACCGGAGTTCACAATCTGCGAGAAAGGCGACACCGTGGACGAGAGCAAAACCACCATCCTGAAGGCGCGGGACCTGGTGGAGGGCGCCGTCATCATCCACTTCAAGTCCTCTGCTCCGGGACACTCAAACTTCAAGCTGACCTGGACGGAGCTGTTCGAGTTGCCGCGGAACAGCGACGGCACGGTCATGACCTCCAAGCTGATGGCACCGGGGGACTGCGAGTTCGTGTGCCCTGGCCAGCCCGCCTGCATCCAGAACGACCTGGTCTGCAACGGCGTGCGTAACTGCCCCGGCAACAGCTCCGGCGCGGCCCAGCACGACGAGGCCCCCGAGATCTGCTTCTCCCGCACGGGGTCAAAGTTCAACTACGTGGCCCTCGGACTGGGCGCCGCCGGGGGCACCGTGGTGGCCGTGGCAGTCATCATTCTCGTGTGCCGCAACTGCCGCAAGCGACCCGACGACAACACCTTCTAAGGAGACTATGCAACGGTCTGGTGGAGTGTTGTGCGCCGGCGGACTGTGCCGCGCCGGAACCCAGGCGGGCGGGGGGCGGGGCAACACTGCGCGTGCACTCCAGGAAACACAAGCACAGGCTACAGCAGGGCGCGAGGCTCGTCCGGGTGTTGCCCTGGCGACGGCGGTGATGGCGGCAGCGGTGTGTGGTGAGTGGCGGCGGCGCGGGTCAGGCATTTCTTCCATTCCTTATCACGTGACGGGACAATAATGGTCGTGAGCCTTGCGGACCTCCGTCATGGTGGACCAGTGAACACGAGTGTACAACAACAACAACAATAATAACAACAACAATAACAACAGCTCCCGCGGTCTTGGTGTCAAGGCCGCTGCCGGTGTACATGTGCATAAAAGGTGTAGCTGCCGTTAGTGACCGTAGACGTAAGTTGTAAATACCTATATAATGGTTTAGTATGTATGACGTAGGTCGACTTTGACATCAGTGTAACTCTTCTCGTACTCACTCATACTAGGAAAAAACAATACTCAGAATCAAAGTTGCATTAAGTACAAATACGCGTCGCGCGCTAACAACAGCGACGACCGAGCTGGGAACAAACAACACAAACAACTGCATAGGTCTCGGGAAAGGAAGGAGATGATATGGCGGGCGAGGAACGAGGTCTATCTAAGCGTCAGTCGGTCACATAGAAGAAGAGGACGCACCAGGTGTTTGTTTTTGTATCTAACGTAACTCCTGAATCACTAGAACGCCCAACACAGCACTGAACCGAGGGAAGGAGGTGCTGGGAACAACTACGCAGGCATCGAGAGAAGAGAAGAGGACGTACCAGGTGTTTAGTGTGTGTCTATCGTAGCTCCTGAGGCACGGGAACACGGCCGACACAGATCTAAGCAACGCCCGTCCTGGGAACAACTAACTACACAGGCGTCGGACAAGGAACGAGATGTTATTTGGTCCTCAGTCAGTCACCTATAGGAAGAAAACATACCAAGTGTTTGATCTGTGATTAGTATGGCTCCTGCAGCGCGGGAACACGACCGACACAGCTCAGAAATGGATAAGAGACGTGCGTGTGTATCAGGTATGTATGTAGACAAGAAATCCATCTTAGAGAGGAGCTAAAGAGGTTCAAATGGACCTGATATAGAGGTGTTCAGATGTTTATGTGTACCTTACGATGCTCAGTAATAGACGAAACAAGCCAAACTTATAAAAGAAAGAAAGAAGCAATGGATAAAAAAAAAAACGTGCGTGCGAATATAAGTAGGTAGACCAAGGAATCCAATCTTATAGAGAAGCCAAAGAGGTTTAAATGGACAGGATAAAGAGGATTTCAGGTGTTTATATATAGACGAAATAATCCAAATAAAAGGAAAGAAAGAAAGAACCAATGGATAAGAGATCTGAGTTTGAATATCAGTATGTAGACAAAGGAGTCCAATCTTATAGAAAAGCAAAAGAGGTTCAAATGGACGGGATAAAGAGGATTTCAGGTGTTTATATATATAGACGAAATAATCCAAATAAAGAGAAAGAAAGAAAACATGTGGATAAGAGACGTGTGTGTGTGTATGTAAGTATATAAGCTATCGTTTGTAAATATATAAAAGACTAAAACAAATACATACATAAATACATATAAATAAATAAATAAACAGTATTTACTACATAATAGGTCCTGTGATTGACTGGTTGGTTGTTGTTGTACTTTGCTATATATTGAAGATGTGATGGAATTTGTCTGTAGTGTCGGGAATGAAAAATAAATAAAATAAATAAACAAAAACAAAAGAAAGTCGCGTTCGAGTCTGCGCGAATTTGGGTGACCACGACAATAATAATAATGATGATTCGTTTTCTTTAGCTTGTAAAAAAAAATAATAATAACATGTTGTACGTATATAAGTGTGTGCTCCAATGACCTTGAGCTTACACCCTTAAGTGGACGTAGAAGTATACAGACTTTTGATATATAATTCTCTCTCTATCTCTATCTGTCTATCTATCTATCTCGTACTAGCTCAATGTCAACAATCCTTTCCCTTCCTCTTCCTCTCTCACATACTTCCTCTTCCTCCTCCTCCTCCTCCTCCTCCTCCTCCTCCTCCTCATCTTCCTCTTCCTTTCAATAACAACAAAAATAATATGCTCTTGATTGCCTGTTTCTTCCTCTCTCATACTCACAGTTCTTCTTCCTCCTCCTCCTCTTCCTCCTCCTCCTCCTCCTCCTCCTCCTCCTCCTCTTCCTCTCTCTCGTATCAGCTCAATAACAATAAAAATAACATACTGGGCTTAACACTTTTTTTTCATCTCCTCCTCCTCCTCCTCCTCCTCCTCCTCAGCATCATCAACATCATCAGCGCTGTCAACAACCTTCTTCCTCTGATGTGACTAATATTTTTTTCTTTTTTTTCTTTTTTTTGTTATTGTCGTCGTTGTCGTCGCTGTTGTTGTTGTTGTTGTTGCTGTTGTTTTTGCTGATGTGATGTGTGTGTGTGTGTGTGTGTGTGTGTGTGTGTGTGTGTGTGTGTGTGTGTGAGTGAGTGGTGAGAGAGAGAGAGAGAGAGAGAGAGAGAGAGAGAGAGAGAGAGAGAGAGAGAGAGAGAGAGAGAGAGAGAGATCGGAACCCTGTCAACACACAAACACACATACATACATGCTTGTGTTGTATAATATTGCTTTGCGTTCTCTATCGAGGTCACGAGCGGGATGTTGTGTGTTCGTATGTTGGTTTGTGTGTGTGTTTGTTAGTTTGTTGGTGGCCACTGTTTGTTCTCCCTAACCAACTCTTTTACAAGTGACATTCGGGTCATTTTCTCTCTCTCTCTCTCTCTCTCTCTCTCTCTCTCTCTCTCTCTCTCTCTCTCTCTCTCTCTCTCTCTCGCACACACACACACACACACACTAACTCAACCCGTAAACGACTTTATCGATAACGTGTCCAATACCGACATACGTACACACATACATACATACATACATACATACATACATAGACATACAGACGGACGGACACACACACACACACACACACACACACACACACACACACACACACACACACACACACACACACACACACACACCATTGAAATTCTGTAACTAAACATATAAATAAAAGTCGATGTGTGTTTGTGTGTTTGTATGTGTGTTGTTCACGGTGGGGAAGGGGAGGGAGGAGGGGGAGGGGGGGGAGAGGAGAAGGGGAATTCCCGGTTTGACTCTAAATGCATTACTAAATCTCTATTCGCAAAGTTTCCAAACCACTAACGCAAAATATCGTATACGTTATGTCATTATTACGTGCGTTCGGTTTCGGGTTTCGCGATCACATAAATTTGGTCCTTGTATAAAAGTGTTAGCGAACGTATACTATGAGCGGTGATTTGGTGTGTGCGTGTGTGTGTGTGTGTGTGTGTGTGTGTGTGTGTGTGTGTGTGTCAATTCGTCACTATATGTTGTTGTTTTTCAATATCTGTCTTGAATTTCTGTATTTCTGTGTGTGTGTGTGTGTGTGTGTGTGTGTGTGTGTGTGTGTGTGTGTGTGTGTGTGTGTGTGTGTGTGTGTGTGTGTGTGTGTGTGTGTGTCAATTCGTCACTATATGATTTTTTTTTCAATATCTGTCTTGTATTTCTGTATTTCTGTGTGTGTGTGAGTGTGTGTGTGTGTGTGTGTGTGTGTGTGTGTGTGTGTGTACAGAGGACGAGGAGGAGAAAAATGAGGAGGTCGAGAGGAGGAAGAAGATGATGATGATGGTGATGATGATGAGGAGGAGGAGGAGGAGGAGGTGGAGGAGGAGGCGGTAACATGCCCATACTGAACGTGGTGTCACCTTGTATCATGATCCATTTAGATAACATTATATTTTAGTTTCGTAAGTGTGTGTTTTATTATCCCGGGAAGGACGACGAGACTATACACTACTTAATATTTGTTCGGGTGTACCAGACACGGATACAAACATGCAGACACTAATTAAATACGGAATAATGACACTATCTACAAATAGCTATGATTTCTCTAACCCCGCTGTGAATGAGAACGGAACATGACACGTCGGAGCTGCTTCACATTCAACAACGGGAGAACTTCAATATTTGGGCAGAGTTTTGGGTTCCACGTGTCACAGAGGCGCAAGACACACAGCACTGTTCATTTTTTCACCGTTTGGTCTGTAGCACCGGTAGCCCCCAACCCGTTAGTGGCACAGGCAAGTCGGAGAGTTTATAGTGGCGCCATTTTTGCTTGGGTCATGCTTTCCGCGGAGCGCCACTTGAGCCTCTTGTGTCCCCGTTGATGGGCGGTCTTCAGGACAGCATGTGGGTAGTCTTAGGTCACTCGCTAATGACTAAAAATTGCCAGCTTGTAGCGGCGGGCGGGGCTTGAACGTGGGGCCTCCAGGACATGGCGCCCGCTCGCTTACAACTCAGCCACCGCCTCCCCAGTTGCATTGCGTGTTGCATGAGAGAACCACAAAGCATGGCGTGACACTCTGCGAGGTCTCCAGCGATGTGCCGTCCACTCGTCCTAGAGAGTCGCTTTTTCACACTTCACACTTCGCACTGTCTCACTCCCTTCGCGTTCTACATCATTTTCACTCTGACGGAATGCTCACACTCGTTGGCGGCATGTGTCCCTGCTCTGGTTGGGGTCTGTCCCGCCTCCACGACAAGTATTTACGGTACAGAGGTAAACTTCGGGGCATAAACTGAGCTACCTGTTACCCGTTAGCGATCCAGCCCACCACAAGAGCCCGTGTATAGCACTGACGGCGTATGTCCCTGCTCTCGGGTCTGTTCCCTCTTCAACACAAATAATAAAGGTATAGTTAGAGGTATATGCGTGGCCCCCGTGCTCCAGACTACCACAAGAGGCCGTATATGGCATTCGCGGCGTGTGTCCCTGCTCTGGTCGGGGTCTGTTCGGCCTCCAACACAAGGTCGTGGTGGGAGGAGAGCCAGGCGGTGGTACGGTCCGTGGTGCCTCCGTTGACCAGCATCGACCCGAACTTCTGCCCCGGCTGCTGCTTCCCCGGAGTCGAAGTTCCGCCGGCGTCGTCTATTACGCTGTGCATGTCCGCCCCGTCGCTCTTGAAGGTGCTGGAGGAGGCCACGCTGGGAGAGAAGGACAAAAGGAGGTGAGGGTAAGGGAAGGTGTTGTTTGATTGAGTCGTTCTTCAGCTAACAACCCAGAAGAGTGTACGCGTAAAGGAGTCACTCATTCATTCTTTTACCAGCTCAAACGTGTGTCATGGGAGGGGAGGGGAGGGGAGGACAAAAGGAGGTGAGTGTAAGGGAAGGTGTAGTTTGATTGAGTCGTTCTTCAGCTAACAACCCAGAAGAGTGTACGCGTAAAGGAGCCATTCATTAATTCTTTTACCAGCTCAAACGTGTGTCATGGGAGGGGAGGGTCAGTCAACAGTCCCTCACCAGCCTTACCTCACGCACTCGGGGTCCGCCTCATCTACCACGCTCCGGCACTCCACGCTGTTGGTCCCCACGGCGCTGCGCATGTCGCCGTCCAGGTCTTCGTCGACTGTGTGACATGAAACAGTGCGGGTCCTGGAACGCGACCCTGAGGAAGAACAAGAGTCAAAGGGGAATAGTTATTGAGTGAAGTAAGAAGAACCAGAGTGTCAAAGGGGAAGGTGTAATAGGAGTTAAGTGTAAGGGCACCATGCTGTTCGACATAAAGGTCTTCGAAATAGTGCGGGTCCTGGAACGCGACCCTGAGGAAAAAGTGGGACTGTCAAAAAGGAAGAAGAAAAAGTAGGGAACGTAGTAAAGATGTAGCAAGTATGTAGTAAAGACACCATGATGTTCTATTAAAAGGAAGAGGAAGAGGAGGAGGAGGAGAAGGAGGAGGGAGAAAAGGAATATAAGAGAAAAAGAAAGGATAATCTACTGGGAGACTACAAGTGGCCTAGGACTGAAGGAGAGAGAAGGAGGGAGGAAGAGAGAGAAGGAGAAAAGAGAGGGAAGGAGAAAAGAGAGGAAAGGAGAAGAGAGAAGATGCTGAAGGCTTTTTATACACACATATACGAAGCCTCACGCCACACTCACGAGCAGTCTTGAAGGTAAGGTTCGACCGAGCACTCTTGAAGCTCTGCCGACCGACGGAGGACGCTGCAGGACCCACGCCGTTGACAGGACTCACAGGAACCCCGCCAGCCGCGCCATTAGGAACCCCTCCATTGGCATCCCCTGAGGAAGGTAAAGAAATCCTATTGAGGTGCCTTCCCTTGATGGTGGTTAGGTGTTAGAGGGAATGGGATCTCTTTTACTTGAGGGACAGAGTTTTGAACCGAAGCGAAGGAGATCAAGTGTTAAAGAAGACCTGATTTCTTGTAACGTAGACAAAGTAAGTGAAAGTAAGTGAAAGGAGTTTAAAGAAAAGAGAAAGTCTGTTATCGGGGAAGGAAGGAATCACCGCTCACCTTTCTGGTCCCACGGCTGCTGGTTTGAGGTCAGTAGGAAGAGGTAGGCGACAGAAGCAGGGATCAGGGCACAGAGGGGCACCAGCCACACGCCCACCCACCCGCTGTGCCCCGCCTGGAACACAAAAACGCATTACTGACTAGCGGGCGGCATTCTTTCAAGAGGAGAGTATCAGGACACCTCTACCCTCGAAATCGACCTCTCTTGACCTATTTTTTTGTTTGGTTGTAACAGCGTCTAGCTCCTCTTCTTCCTCCTTCTTCTTCCTCCTCCTCCTCTTGACAGCTCTCCCCAATGCCTCACCATCCCTTCCCTCCACTTGACACCTCTCCCCAATGCCTCACCCTCCCTTCCTTCCTCTTGACAGCTCTCCCCAATGCCTCACCATCCCTTCCCTCCTCTTGACAGCTCTCCCCAATGCCTCACCCTCCCTTCCCTCCTCTTGACAGCTCTCCCCAATGCCTCACCCTCCCTTCCCTCCTCTTGACAGCTCTCCCCAATGCCTCACCATCCCTTCCCTCCTCTTGACACCTCTCCCCAATGCCTCACCCTCCCTTCCCTCCTCTTGACAGCTCTCCCCAATGCCTCACCATCCCTTCCCTCCTCTTGACAGCTCTCCCCAATGCCTCACCATCCCTTCCCTCCTCTTGACAGCTCTCCCCAATGCCTCACCATCCCTTCCCTCCTCTTGACAGCTCTCCCCAATGCCTCACCATCCCTTCCCTCCTCTTGACAGCTCTCCCCAATGCCTCACCCTCCCTTCCCTCCTCTTGACAGCTCTCCCCAATGCCTCACCCTCCCTTCCCTCCTCTTGACAGCTCTCCCCAGTACCTCACCATCCTCTTGACAGCTCTCCCCAGTACCTCACCATCCTCTTGACAGCTCTCCCCAATACCTCACCATCCTTTCCCCCTCCTCTTGACAGCTCTCCCCAGTACCTCACCATCCTCTTGACAGCTCTCCCCAATGCCTCACCCTCCACTTGACAGCTCTCCCCAATGCCTCACCATCCTCTTGACAGCTCTCCCCAATGCCTCACCCCCTCATCCTTACCTCAGCCAGTCCACACACCGCCAAGGGACACGCCGCCGCCGCCACCACCGCCACCACATCCAACACCCGTGTCACCCGCCAGGCTCCCAGGGGCGCCATGTCATCCAGGTTCAGCCGGTAGCCCATCCTGACCACGCCCAGCCCCACCCCCGCCAGACCCACGCCCACGCCCACTAGCACCTCGGCGGAGTCCAGACCAGCTGTTGACATGGTTATCAGGGCGGCCACGACCAATATAGTGCCTGGAGACGAGGAATGGTAGCTGTAGTAGTAGAAGTAGTAGTAGTAGTAGATTATGCAGTTTAGTTCTGGTCACCTTTTTTTTTTTTTTTCTTACAACAAAGGAGGCAGCTCAAGGGCACACAAAAAAAGAAAACAATAATAAAAAAAAAGCCCGCTACTCGCTGCTCCTAAAAAAGAAACAAAAGAGGTGGCCGAAAGCAAGATCAAATACGGGAGGAGAGGTGTCCTGATATCCTCCTCTTGAAAGAATTCAAGTCGTAGGCAGGAGGAAATACAGATGAAGGAAGATTGTTCCAGAGTTTACCAGCAACTACCTTACTATAGAATGGATATCAAAATGTTAGAATCGGAACAGAAGAAGATGACTAGGATGATTCACGGGTTAAGAAACTTGCCATACGAGGAAAGACAAACAATAGCATTAGTTAGACCTCATCTTGATTATGCGGTTCAGCTCTGGTCACCTTACCATAGAATGGATATCAAAATGTTAGAATCGGAACAGAGGAGGATGACAAAGATGATTCACGGGTTAAGAAACTTGCCATATGAGGAAAGACTTAAACAATAGCATTCTTATGTACTTACCCAACACGACGGGGGTGCGGCGGCGAGTGAGAACGGTGAGAGGTCGCTTCATGGACAGCTTGGAGGCCAGGAAGAGGTCAACCCGCACCTCCACGCCCACCACAAGCGCCGCCACCGCCACCACCCACCCGCCCTGCGCCAGGGAAGGAACTGTTGGCTCTCACGAAGTACAGAGATGGTGAAGAGTGTGAGGGAGAGAGGAGAAGGGAGGGAGAGGGAGGAAGGGAAGGAGAAAGAAAAAGGAGATAAACTGGAAGGAAAGAAAAGGTCAATATAGAAGATTATGAAGGATTGGAGGAAGGAAGGAAGAAATTGAGGGATGGAGGAAATAAGAGAGGGAAGGAGGAAAGGAGAGAAAAAGGAGGAGAAGAAACCAGAGAAATATAGATTGAAATAAGAAATAAAATGTGTATACAAATAAATCAATACAGAAAATGAAGAATTAGAAAGGAGAGACGGAGGGAGGGAGGGAGGAGAGAGGAGAATGAAGGAGGATTGGAGAAAAGAGAATATGAAACAAGAGGAAATGATTGTAGGAGAGAAAGGATCTATAAAAGGAGAGTTACCCCGTTAGCACTCAAGCCTTATATCCCAACCCTAAATAAAAGCGCATCACCAGACAGCCACTACTCACGGCGCCGGGCTGGTCGAGGTGCGTGTAGGTGAGGCAGAGAGGCAGGCCCAGCAGGAGGGTGTGCAGCATCCAGGAGTTGGCCAGGTGCACCCCGACACACGCCCACACCCCGCGGCAGCCCAGCACTTGCCTCCACTGCGTCTCCTTCACGTGGCAGACAAATGGAGGGAAAGAGAAGATGCGTCACAGAGTATATCGAGAATTAGACGTAAAAACTGCATCCCACTCCTTCATATTACGTCACAGGCATATGGAAGAGGGAGAATAAGTTGCGTCACACTCCTACGAAAGTCAAACATATAAAAAAAACGAAAAAATTACCCCACACTCCTACAAAAATCAAGCAGTTGTAAGAAGAAGCCTACCTTGTGAGGGGCTTCCACGGGGGGCTTCGGCAGCAGGAGACACAGCGGAGTGAGGGCCACTGCCAGGCTGCCCATGACGTACGGCGCGGCGTACCACTGCGGGAGGCTCCCCAGCCCCGCCCCCACGCCCGTACCCAAGGCAGGCCCTGGTGGGGAGACATTGTACCCTTAGAATACCAGGGTCGTAATTTCTGGGGGGCTATACCCCCCCAATGTTATTTACATAGGCCTCAAAATGCCCCTAAAAATCTACCAAAATTAAGGGCCTGAATTATACCTCAGATTATCTTAGAATACCCTTAAATCACACTTAGATTAACGTTTTCCCTAACCAAGTATCGTAGCGAACACGTATAGAAGAGACAGAGAAAGTATTAGTAACGGTCATAGTAGCAATCACGACTCACACACACACACACGTCTACTCACCCATGTAGACGAGCACCGCCATAGCAGCCCTGCCAGATGACGGGACGCCCTCCAGCACCCGCACCACCGCCGGGTAGCTCACGCCCTGCACCACGCAAAGAGACAGAACATAATGTAAGAGATCGGGAAAGGAAGGGAAGAGCGCCGAACGATTCCCACACAATGCAAAAAATAGCTGCAAAGGACAGGGGAGTGGCTGCCTGCTCCTATTACTCCCATGAAATCCTACTATAGCTATCCTTCTGTTATCCTACACATGCAAATATTTCACCTATCGAATATGAAGAGGTAGAGAAAAGCCCCTTGGTGTTCAAACAGGTTACGGGGCTTACTTGAACGGCTCCCTGCACTATCCTGAGCGCCAGAAGAGCCCAGGGACCAGCTAAGGATATGGCGTGGGTGAGGAGCCCGAACAGACCCGCCAAGCCCTGCGACAAGGCCAGGACCCTCACGACGCCGACCCTGCAGGGGAACACACATGCGCCTCAGCTCGGTACTCTCAGACCCTTGCGAGAAAGACGTGAAATATAGAGAAAGAACATTGAAAAAGGGTTACTAGAGAGGTCGTGAAGGGTTCTTGTTGGTTGTTGGTTGTATTAGCGAAAGAAAGCAGGAGAGACAAATTAAGAGGTGAAATATAGAGAGAAAAACATTGAAAGAGCTTTATAAGAGGCGTCAAAAAGGAGAAGAAATAAAGGGAAAAGAAGGATAAGGAGGAGGAGGAGGAGGAAGAGCTGCTAATACGAAAGGGAGAAGGGAGAGGAACTGATAATAATGGATGAGGAAAAGTTAATGAAGGAAGATGAGAAGAAGGAGGAAGAGGAGAAGGAGAAGTAAGATTAAAAGAAAAAGACGAGGAGAAAGAGGAAGAAGAAGAAGAACAAGAACAAGAACAAAAACAAGAACAAGAAAAAGAAGACAAAACCAAATCAAAACAAAAAGAAAAAGAGGTTATCAGAGGTGTCATATGCCTTAAGTTAGTGCAAGAAAACCACCTCTACGTACTTATCCATTAGTGTATCGGCGAGCAGAGAGCTGAAGAGCCACCCCCAGAAGACAGAGCTTAACACGACGCCCTCCAGAAATAGGGTCCAGTCCTCCTGTGGGTAGAAATGAATGTAAGTGTTAACCATGGATCTAAACAGTCTTCTACCTCTCAAATTCCGCCTTAGTGTTGCCTCTCCCTCTCTCTCTCTCTTCTATCGATATTTTCATGCTGGCTGCTCTTCTGAACCCATCCTACTCCCACGGCCCCGCTGCACACGACTTTCTACTCTAGCTCATCCCTATTTCCAAATCCCTTATGCAAGAGTTAACCAGCATCTTCACTGTTTCATTCAATCATTCCTACACCTCCTAATTCTGCTTTTCCTTCTTGTCTTTCTTCTTTTATTTCTGTTACTTCCCTCCTCCTCTTTTTTTTTCTCTCTCTCTCTCTTCTATCGATATTTTCATGCTGGCTGCTCTTCTGAACTCATCCCACTCCCACGGCTCCGCTGCACACGACTTTCTACTCTAGCTCATCCCTATATCCAAATCCCTTATGCAAGAGTTAGCCAGCATCTTTATTCCTTCATTCCTTTCACTGGTAAACTCTGGCGCTTTCTTCGTCTGTATTTCCTCCTGCCTACGACTTGAACTCCTCCTCCTCCTCTTCCTTCTCCTGATTCTGCATTTTCTTCTTATCTTCCTTTTTTTCTTACTTTTCCTCTTCCTCCTCCTCCTTATCCTTCTTTTTCTCTTACTTCTTCTTCTCCTTTGATATCAGTAGTTTCTCCCTCTTCTCCCTCTCTTGTTATGAGCTCCTCCTCCTCCTTTTCAGACTCGTTATAAGGGAGGACGTGCTGCTCTAACCCAACTCGCTCGCTCGGTTACAAGGTTAAGGCTCTCTCTGATTACATTCACTAACGACGTAATATAATGTGGCGATAAGGGTTCATCTGAGGTGTTCTTATCGCTGTTGTTATATTATGATTGGTGTTGTGGTTATCGTTGGGCTTGCTATTGGTACTGCTCTCTGTTGTTGTTGTTGTTGTTTTCTTTCTGGACTTTTGTTTTGTTTTATCGTTAGTAGTGCAATCATTAATATTATTGTTGTTACTGGTTGTTGTTTTATGCTTTTTTTATTACTTATTTTCGTTATTTTTACCATTGATCCATTTTTCTAGCAACAACAACAACTACTACTACTACTACTACTACTACTACTACTACTACTACTACTACTACTACTACTACTACTTTTCCTCCTCCTCCTCCTCCTCCCACTACTACTACTACTACTACTACTACTACTACTACCACTACACTAATTAACTTAACCTTGCCCCTCACACTTGTCTCTATACACCTGGACACACACACACACCTCCGTCCCTTCCCTCAAGGCTCCCACGCAGCCCTTCAATCTTCCTCTCTATCAGTTTAGGAACAAGCATCTTTTATCTTTCTTGGCCACTTGTCTCTTCGAAATTGAATACACTGATTGGCTTTGATTTACGTAATGAGAAAATATGTCTACAGATTGAGTGCGGGACGGAGAGACTCAAACTGTAAACGTCTCTTATGATTTTGAGTTTCCTGTTCATGATTAAGTGAATGTGAGTGTAATGAGAGATAAGATTTAGCAGTTTTGTTATGTATTTTTATGTCATAAGATAAATGCAAACCAGATTTTAGTGGGAAACGGAGAGAGAGAGAGGGAAGGGAGAGAGGAAGAAGAGAAAGGGAGAGAAGAAAGGAAGGAAAAGAGAGAGAAAGTGGGTGATGAAAAAGGAGAAGAAACAGAGGAAACGGAGAGAAACGGGGAAGGAAAAGAGAGAAAGGAGAGAAGGAAGAGGGGAAGATACAGAGGAAACGGAGAGAAACGGGGAAGGTAGAGAGAAAGGAGAGAAGAAACAGGGGAGGAAACGGAGAGAAACGGGAAGGTAGAGAGAAAGGAGAGAAGAAAGAGGGGAAGAAATAGAGGAAACGGAGAGAAACGGGGAGGGAAAAGAGAGAAAGGAGAGAAAGAAGAGAAGAAACAGGAAAGTAACAAAAAAATGACCAGGTAACGTAATATTACCTAATGCACAACTCACAACAACTCAGCCCAACAAAATCACGACACCAGGGTTCGAATCTCCTCACCTTGAACTCATGTCCCTCCACTGATGACGTTCGAGCTTGCCTTTCCTCCAAATCTTCTTCCTCTTGTAGCTGGTGTCCCAAGTCTTCGTATGCTGTCGGTGTTCTTGTCCCCGTCTTCCCGTTCTTGTCCTGTACGTGTCTTGACCCGCTATGGACAAATTTGAGGATGGCGTGACTCTCCACCTCCGTCAAATGACCCTCTATGCTTCTCTCTCTTCTCCGTGTTGGTGGTTCGCTTTTCACGGCTTTCACTTCTTCGTATGCTGTTGGTGTTCTTGTCCCTGTCTTCCCGTTCTTGTTCTGTACGTGTCTTGACCCGCTATGGACAAAGTTGTGAATTGGGTTACTCTCCATCTCCGTCAAATGACCCCCAATGCTTCTTTCTCTTCTCCGTGTTGATGGTTCGCTTTTCACGGCTTTCACTTCTTCGTATACTCCTGATTTTGCTGTTATTGACTTCCTGTTCTTGTCCTGTACGTGTCTCGACCCAATATCGACAAGGTTGTGAGTTGGGTTACTCTCCATCTCCGTCAAATGACCCTCAATGCTTCTTTCTCTCCTCCGTGTTGATGGTTCGCTTCTCACGGCTTCCACTTCTTCAAGATGTAAATTGGCGCCCTTTCCACCCCGTAGGAGATACAAGGGAGGTCTAGGTATCACATTTTCGCCCCTATGATCCTTCTTCGGCACTCCGTCACCCACTCTAATGCCCTCGTCCGTGCTAGTTCTTCGTCTGAATGAGGGAACGGCTGCTGGGACACGGGATAGCCCAGACTGGTTGCTTTTCTCTGTTTTAGCTTCGAATGACACCTTAGAATGATCAGTTAACTTTTCTTTATGCTCTGATGTCTTCCAAGTTTCGTGTGATGTAGAATGGTCACTTTCCTCTCTATGTGGCTCGTGAAACACAGTAGCATAATCAGTTTTCTTTCCTCTCGCTTCTGATGTCTCCCAAGCTTCATTTATCACCGTTGAATGATCACTCTCCTCTCTTTCCGTCTTCAGTTTCTCCCAAGCCTCGTGTGACACCGTGGGATCAGACACAGACGAAGAGGAGGGCGAGGAGGGACCTGTCACTTCCACGGCATCACTGACCCCAATCTCAGTCCCTGCTAGACTCTGAAAAACGGGAGGAGGTGGTGTGTTTACGACTACCCCATCAATGCCTCGTCCTTCAAACAGCCTCTCGCCTTGTTTTCCTCTCCCTAAGGTCGTTTCTGTTGAGTGTTGAGTGTTTGGCGACAAGTTTGCACTCTCCCCGACATCGTACGACCTTGTGAGGTTGTATTTTTGAAAGCCACGGGAAAGGTTGCTTGGGGATGGGGGAGAGGCTTGAGGGTCTGTGGGGGATAGATTAGCGGGGGTTTCAGGTGTCGTCAAGTTTGCACTCTTCGCGACATCGTACGACCTTGTGAAGTTGTCGTATTCTTGAGAGCCACGGGAAAGGTTGCTTGAGGATAAGGGAGAGGCTTGGGGGTGTGTAGGGTTTAGGATAGCGGGGATTTCAGTGGTACCGGGTGAGGTTTGGTCGTCAGCGGCGGCGATCGTGGGCAAGGCGGTGAGGAGAGAGTCGCGAATGCCGTGGTGGGTAAGCAGAGCGGCGAAGCACACAGCCGCCCGCACCCACCCTGAAAAAAGCAGATAAATAACGATAATAAATGATAAGTAAAACACCTAAAGGTTATTAAATACATTCTGGGTGTGTGTCTCCCTCTCACTAACCTGATTCATCGGTGAACTTCCTCATGGTTGGAGGCAGCGGGCGGGGCGGCGGCAGGCGGGGAGTTCCTGGCGGCGACTCGGCTCTCTGCTGCTGGGGAAGGAGAAGAGGAGAGGGAGAGAAAAGTGAGGAGCATTGGGTATTAATAGGACTGAAAATATGCAATGGACTGGGTGTTGTCCCTGTGAGGTGGATTATTCTGTAGCTTACTTTAACTCTAAATATTAATGTTATCTTAGTAATTGTTGGTTAGTTATCCCTCCTCAGAGCACGAGGTGAAAGTCTACCTAAGTTTGCCAAGAGTAGCATATATTGTCTACCTCAGCTTGGCTATTAATACAAGAAGCTCTAGATATTAAAGTAAGCTTATAGAATGCGAAATAAGCTTATAAATAACAAACTGACGGAATCTGGACCTCACAAGTAACCTCTCGTACATTAAAACTCATTATCATTAATAAAAAAAATATCGTATAGTTACGTACAGCCTTTTGGAACAGCTAAAGTGTCTGGGAGGGCGAGGCGGCATGACCACGGTGAGCTGAGACCTCCCGTTGGGGCTTCTGAGGCGGGGAAATCACCTGGAGAAGACCTGGAGACTGCCGCGGGGAGGGAGTCACTCTTTGGCTGCCGCGGGGAGGGAGTCACTTTTAAGCTGCCGCACGGAGGGAGTCACTCTTAGTTGCTTGTCCTCCGCCGCCTCACACGACAATGCGATGTTTACCTGCAGGAGTTGAGGTTCTTTGAGCGTCGGTATTCTCAGACGCTTCCACTTCTCATGTCAACTCTTTCCAAAGGCCGAAGAGATCAATCGGGTTCCAACGAGTGTTCCTTTAGGTTCAGATCACAGTAGAAGGGTTAGACTACCACCAGGGTCATTCAGCTACCCCTGGAAGTGCCTAAAACTCCCATGAAAGTCTTCCCAAATGTGTGTGTGCTTGGGTTCTGTCGTAAGCGGGGTCAAACGGGCTGCGTGCGTGCGTGAGTGACCTTCAGGCCTTCAACGCAATCTCCGGTTATAACGATTAACGCTATCTTGCCACTCGTTCCCTGTCTTTAAGAATCACTGATACATTATCTAGCACAGCTGCATCTCGCTTTAGCTTCATACTTTGAACTGTTGTTGCAAGGCGCAGGATACTAGGAAAACGAACATTTGCAGAAGAAAAAGCGTCATATTCATAAACATTTCGAGCATGGGAGTGTAGGGCATTTCCAGGGGTATTTTATGACCCTGGTGGTAGTTTAACCCTTCTTCTGTACCATGAATCTAAAACCGGACTCATTAGAACCCGATTGATCTCCTTTTTGGCCTATGGAAATAGATAATGAGGGATGGGTGGGGTGGACGCGTCTGACAAAACCGATCTAACCCTTGACACCTTCCAACGGTTTAGACTCGCATAGCAGTAAACAACAGTGACATGGCTTAGGGTATATGAGTTACCTTGGATATAGGAGCATGATACTAGGAGAATGAACCCTTTGCAGAAGAATAAGAGGCCATTCACAGCTTCCTACAGTATAGAATCGCATAGCAGTGAACAAGTGACATAGGCGAAAATGTGTGGAGTGGAAACGGTGGCTTTGGATACAGGGATGTTAGAAGAATGAGTGATACCCTCAAAAGTGTATGGAGTGGAAACAGTGGCTTAAGGTATGGGGGTCCTTGGTTATAGGAGACACAAGAGCTGCCATAAGAAAGAGATGATGCCAGCAAGAACGTATGGAGTGGAGACGGTGGGAAGAGAAGAGAAAGGATGCTGTGTTGGTTTTGTGTTGCTGAAGGGACTAGGGAAAGGAAAAGGAAGGGAAGGGGTAGTGTTAGTTTTGTGTTGCTGGTACTCAAAGTCAATTCTCACGTCCATTTAAACTTTTTTGCGCTCTATCTTAACACATAAAGACCTGTGATAGCACGCCATTATATACTCTTAACAACACACACAGAACTCTTGAGTGTTCATATCTCCGGCCACACACACACACACACACACACACACCATGGATTTCATAACTCTTGCTTGGTGGTACTGCTTCTCGTAAATCAGTTGGGGATTAAGTAGGGATTAAGTGACTGGCAAGGGACATGACATTAATTTAGCGATAACATGATCTTGTGATATATGATGCCTTAAAATATGTTGTCTCAATTCATGGGCGTCCGCAGAAAAAAATGCAGGGGGGGGCAATGTTGTCCTGACTCCTGAGATTGCTGTCCTGGGGGAGGGGTCTGAGGGGAGGGGGTGTCCCCCTCCCCGTTGGAAAAAATTTTGCTCCCAGGAAAGAGCTTAGATGCAAAATGGTGGCACTTTTTCATCTGACATAAGCATAAGCCAGTGGATGGCAACTCACTGAGTATGATCGAGCTGGTGAAGCAGACCACTCTGCTCCCTGCTGTGCGCAAGGCTATCCTCATTGCACTGACTCTGCCTGCAACATCATGTACTGTGGAAAGGTCCTTCAGCACACTGCGCAGGGTGAAGACCTGGTTAAGATCAACGATGAGTGCTCAACGTCTGTCCGGTCTCTGCATGCTAAGTGTCCACCGCGACAAAGTGAACAGCCAGAAGACCGAGCTAATGAACAGGGTCATTGACAAGTTCGGAAGAGATCCTCGACGGCTCCAGTTCCTGTTCCGAGAGTAATAACCTGGCCTAGCTGAATGAACTGTTGAGTAATCTTTGTTTTTTTATTCATTTTGCATTTTCCAAGTAATTTTTTTCAAAATTTTCAATTTGTGTTCCGAGAGTAGTAATCTACTCTAACTGAATGAACTGGTGAGAAATGTTTATGTTCTTTTATTCATTTTGTATTTTCCATGTAATTTTTCAATTTTGGACGCCCATGTGTCTCATAATATACTACATTGTTTTCTTTGTTATCTGAACAGTACTGGAGGGGGAGAGAGTACTGGAGGGAGAGAGTTGGAAGTAGCAGGACTGAGTGTGCCAAGAGGGAGTGCCAGAACAGGGAGAGATGGAGACACTTCTGCCACAACCACCCCCTAGGAAGCAGGGCATTGGAGATGTAGATAGATAGATAGATAGATAGATATACTGGAGACTGGGAGTTATGGCACCTTGATAATAATGCCTCTTATGACCCTCACACTGATACACAAGGGAATCAAACGCTCCTCTAACCCATGATGCTTCTAGATAGAGCCACAGTGTACTACCATTTGGATCAGATCTCTTACAATTTCCAGATACATTGAATGGACTGTATCACCTCATCCAACATGCCCCCACACACTTTAACCCGGTAGCTGTGGGGATCATGTTTCTTAAAGGCCCCTCTAAGTGAGAATAATGAGAAAAAATCATCACTCACGCAAACTATTTCGTAATATGTATCAACGCATTTGCGATCAGTTTATGGATCATCTATTTGGCTCATCGCTGGTACACAGTAGAACCACAAATTTGGCCCATCGCTGGTACCAGGTTAACACTGAAGGCATGCACCAAAGTAAAATGCTGTCCTTTTCTTTTTTCCTGAACAAGAAACATAACCACCTCACACTATTATTTCAACATCCTCACCACGCACATGAACAGACTCTATCACCTCCTCCAGCAAGCCTCCACACTATTTAATCTGATCAATGGTTTTGAGTTCTTCTAATATCTCAAGAGGTACTGTCAAAGCCTCCACTAACTCCCGTATGATTAGAGGCTACAGCAAAAACTCTTTACAACTAATACATTGAACAGACTCTATCACCTCCTCCAGCAAGCCTCCACACTATTTAATCTGATCAATGGCTTCGAGTTCTTCTAATATCTCAAGAGGTACTGTCAAAGCCTCCACTGACTCCCATATGATTAGAGGCTACAGCAAAAACAAGGTCACTGATGATAGTATTACCGATAGATGTTTGAGTATAGCTGATTAACTGTACTTGCCCCATATCTCTTCCTCTCCCATACATTCCTTTTTTTTCATTTCCTATCTCCCAATCATTCTTTTTTTTTTTCTTCCTTCTTCTCTCAAACACTACCTAGCTATCATATTCTCTCCATCTCTCTCTCTCAAACTAGCTATCAGACTCTCCCTCCTGCACCCTCCACCATCCACATTCCCTTTGGACAAATAAACGAGTGCCCAGCTATCATATTCCCCTTCATTACATTCCCTGTCTTTTTCTTCCTCTTCTATACTTCCCATCCTCCATCTCTCTCTCAAACTAGCTCTCAGACTCTCCCTCCTACACCTTCCAGTATCCTCATTCCCTTCAGACATATAAGTGAAGCCGTAAGACATAACTGAAGTCTTCTTTCACTTGGGTTCACACGATACACGATTCTTGCACGCGTCTCAGAGAACGAAAAGCTACTAGAACTCATAGAAGATTACATAGTGCCTCCTGATTCATTTTTCGGAGTAGGATTGATTTAGCTGAATTTTATCCACATTCTCTACCTCTCTATATTCACGTACTAATACTAAGATATCAATACTACATTCGTGCATCAAGTAACGCCTATCCCAGCCTTGGTCTTAAGAGGGGACAGAGTGAATGATGTGGTTGGTAAGACACTAAATCTCTCTCTGATAACACCATAAAAAACAAGAGATACAGAATTAAAGAGAGAATTTCCTTGTCGTCTTCATAAGGCACTGAACAGATCCCAGCCATGATCTTAAAGGGAAGGGACAGACTGAACGATGCAGTGTATAAGAGACATTGGAGACACTGAACCTCTCTCTGATAACACCATAAAAAACAAGAGATACAGAATAAAGAGAGAATTTCCTGCCCATCTTCATAAGGCATTGAATAGATCCCAGCCTTGATCTTGAACGGAAGGGGCAGACTGAACGATGCACTGGGTAGGAGACAGAGGGGACACCTCTCTCTGATAACACTATAAAAACAAGAGATACAGAATAAAGAGAATTTCCTTGTCGTCTTCATAAAGGCATTGATCTTGAGGGAAGGGACAGACTGAACGATGCAGTGGGTAGGAGACATAGGGAACACTGAACCTCTCTCTGATAACACCATAAAAACAAGATACAGAATTAAGGAGAATTTCCTTGTCGTCTTCATAAAGGCATTGATCTTGAGGGAAGGGACAGACTGAATAATGCATTGGTAGGAGACATAGGGGACACTGAACCTCTCTCTGATAACACCATAGAAAACAAGAAACAGAATTAAAGAGAGAATTTCCTTGCCGTCTTCATAAAAAGCATTGAATAGAAACATTATATGAAGTCTCATGCACTGGCCCTCACTCTATGCAACACCATAGGCAGCTAAGACACAAAAGTAATCACCTGTTGCCTTTAAGTGTGTGGATGCAAGCCTTACAAGTCTATGGATCACTGCCTCACTCACACCACCACACCACCAGCTACACTGTTCACATGACTGGTGACGACTCAAGTCTTCTGCATCCCCGGCCCTTATCTTAGAAGTTCTTTATCAGAGACCTTCAAGTTGTTATCTCACCAATCATACTCAAGTTGTTTCAGCTGGCATTCACTTTTCACTGAACAGTTCTCGGAGTTCTGTGAATGAGGCTTATTTTTTTGTTGCCCGTTCTGCAAGCCTGTCACTGGTGTTATGATGGTGATGCTAACATGCAGAAAAACAGTGATGCTGACATGCAAATTCACTCCTATCTATCCAGCAATCCATCCATGCAACATTGAGTATTGCAAAGAGAAAAAGCATAGTTCACAAAACCTAAAATTCTGCATAAACTCAAGCCAATTCAAACATTATGTGCAGGGAGTGGCCAAACCCAGGCCTGCAAGCCATATCAGATGACTGGACAATAGTTGTGCCATTGCTTAGTGCAGGAGCAAACACACTTTTCACAGATACAAAACACACACTGAGATGTGCTGTACCCATACCAGGCAAGACATCAAGTATTTATTAAGACTGCAAGAGAAAAATCACACTCCAGATATAGTTGTTAATTTTATTGTCTGAGTAATATACTCAGATGGCTTGCAACAACATTTATCACAGCTGTCAGTATTTCAACATGAAAGGGTTGAAACAAAATTACCAGCTCAGTTTTAGAAGCATATCTGCAACATTTTTCCAGGGTTTAAAAAGTAGAGCTGATATAGTCATTACGTCCAATATGAACAAGTCAAGATTCTGAAGGTTTTTGATATCCAACAAAGGTCATGAATGGCTCCAGGTGGTCGGGCCACCCCAGCAGTACACACTTACTACAAATCATGGACCAAATAAAATGTGAGAAGACATCATTGCAAACAGCCACATACAAGACTAAATTGATTAGCTAATTCTTATAATCATTTTGACAGTATGTTCAGGAATTACAGTTCACAATAAAGGCAAAGACAAAATCAAGATACACAGTACAGGTATATAGGTAGGTGGTCACCAATGAAGACTTGAACCTAACAGTAACAAGTATCCTTACCTTTTATGGAATTACGTAAATACATGGCAAACAGTTATCCATTTATTTGTACTTTTTAGCTATACAGTTTCCTGGCCTTGAGCAAATAATATCAGGACATCAATTAAAGCAATGGGAATGGCAAGAAAGGAGTGAATTTCATCCCATTATGTTTGAATTTTTATCTGCTGTAATTTGAGGAGGATTGAGAATGAAACACAAAGAGACATGGAATAATCAACACATCTTATTATTTCCTTGTGCATTCGGTATAAAAATAAGTTAGACATGAGATAAATTGGAAAAAAAATCTGGTCAATGTTAAATTTAGGATAATGTTCAAGTTTCATGAAACATATAATGATCCACTTTAGCACATTTTGAGCCGTCAAAAGAATTGCTTGGTCCATTTGTTAAGACTGTTGCACTGCTGTTGCTTTCACTATTTGGTAAGCTGTCATTTGTCCGGGTGGTTGATCCAAAGAACTTTTGAGACACCAAATTATTTGTGGTCGCACTACTTATGACGTTGCTACCATTATTTTTATTATTAGATAATAAGAGTCCACTGGATACACTCAAAGCATCAGCTGACGAAGATTCTTGGTGTGCAGATGTTTTCACTTTGCTACCGTCACTGTTTGAACATTCGCTGCCACCCTTGTCACTTATAGCATTGGAGGAGGCACACAGTAAGCTGTTACTTAGACTAGTTGCTGAGGAAGTAGGTAAAGACGTGGAGGAAGAGGAGGATGTGGATGTTAGGGATGATGATGTTGCACATGATGATGAGGATGAAGGAAATGTGGAAGAATGAATCTCATCACCCGTCACATTGCTTGTACTAAGTTGAAGCCCCGATACTGCCAAGGGAAGCGTGTTAGTTGAGTCTAGCGTCACAAACTTGGATGTGGGTTGGGTGGTGAAATCTACGGAATGTTGCTGTAGTCTATCACTTGTACTGCTAAAATTTGATGCCCATTCGCTATTGGAGAGATCATCCAAAGTCACACCACCACTTGGATTAGAACCATCAGTTGCCCCACTACCACCACCACTGCCACTGCCACTGCCACTACCACCACCACCACCACTGCCACTTCTGGTTCCATTGCTGTTTTCAGTCACTAGATCCACTTCCAGGTTCTCCTCAAGTAGCACTCCTGGGTCACTGTTGAGTAAAGTGTCAAGGTCCGATGGTATGGACACTTCTAGTTCGGTAATGTTTCCGGCAGCGTAGCCTTCCAGAACTTCTGCTGAGATGAAAACAGAGGACGGCAGCGCAGTTGCCAGATTGAGTTCCTCTGGGGACGAGGCAGAGTTGAGGTTGACATCAGGCGTGAGGGTGACAGGAACTCCAACCGTCTCCACATCGATTTCAACATCTGTGTCATTGTCCTCGGGGGGAGAGCTCGGACAGAAGTGTGGCCTGGAAAGGAAGGTCAGGTTAATCACTAATATACACTCAATGACAATAGTAATGCGTGGTAAAAGTGACAGAAACTACAACAACCTCCACGTCGATTTCAACGTGTGTCATTGTCCTCGGGGGAGAGCTCGGACTGAAGTGTGGCCTATGAAGGAAGGTCAGGTTAATCACAAATACTCATTGAATGTAGTTATGAATGGTAATAAAAACTTGAATAGTGGTAAAAGTAAAGTTGGGAGCATAAGCTATAGCTGAACATGATAATAAATACTTGATGAATATAGTAATGCAATTATACAGGCTCATATAAAAAGATAGTTTCAAGAAGGGGGGTATCAAGACCCCTCTCCTCCCAAAACAGACCTCTCATTTGGCCACTCACCTACACACACTTTTATTGGGGCACTGGGCAGTGATCAACAGGCTTTTTTTTTTCTATAATTTTTTTGCCCTTAAAACCTTGAGTGCAAATTTCCTACCAGAAGACATCACCAAGCTACAAGAATGGAACAAAAAGTGGCTGCTACAATTCATTGAAGAAAAATCTATAGTCCAGCACCTTGGGAGGGGAAATCCAGCATACCAATACCACATGGGGAAACACTCCACTATCCACCACAGAGGCAGAGAAAGACCTGGGAGTGTATGTTACCAGGCTACCAGTGAAGGCTAAATCCGTGCCAATCGCAGCGGTCGGGTCAAGCTGCTTCCTTTGCTGTAAAAAAAAAGTTGGTATACAAGATCAAGGGCTTTTCTTGCTTATCGTCAAGGTTCTTACCATTCTGTTTTAACCTCATGGAGGAAATCGTTCGTCGCTGTGAGGCCGTTTGGACCCACATCTCTGAAATCCGTCTTCATCAACAGATCGTCAAGAGGGGAATTTAATCTGTCTAGCCACATTCTGAAAGGAGAACAATTACTTGGGACACAATTAAAAAATATAATAATAACTGTACAAGATATGAACTACAAAATCGGTGCCCAAACTAAAGCTCGTGCCGCTATTGTTTAATAATTGTACAAGATATGAACAATAAAAAGGTGCCCAAACTCAAGCTCATGCCACTAATGTGTTTCACACTCTTCCTAACTGAAAAGGATCCACAAGAACCACTCAGACTGTTCCTTGCTTCATTAACTCCCCTCCCTTGAGCAACTGCCCCCTTACTTTTTTTATGCCTGTTCTTTTAAGTGTTTCCTCTGGTGTAAAAGAACAAAACCGAAAGATATATTCATGATCTATAATTCTGAACAACCAGTAATTTATGCATTGAACAAGCCTTGCCTGACAGACTCCCCACACCTAACCTATTAAGGGATTGATTGATTGATCAGACTAAAACCATGGCGCTGCATCCGCACTGGCCATGTGGCACCAAATAAAATTACCTCATATAAAATCGTAAAATTACCTAATAAGGGAAAATAAGGACATTAAATGAGAATAAGAAGAGGATAAGCCTTACCTGCCTCCTCTACCACGTCTGCGGCGAGCAAACCCAACACATCGACGAGTAGGATATGACAGGGAGGTGAGGGAAAACCTAAACCTTGGGTCACCACCGCCACCTTCGTCAGGAGGTACCCAGGGCCAGTTGCCATCTCGAGGCTGAAAGGACGAAGCTTGTAAGACCTGGTAGTATAGGGACTAGAGGATCAAGTAAATAATATAAAATGGCTTCAACAGTTCATCTTGAGGCTGGAAATCAGAAGTTTATAGGTTTATATATGGGCTATCTTCAGACACATGATAGCCAGCAACTTATGGTATAAATCAACAAAGAATGACCTCACTTTGTTATATAGAAAGTCTCACTAGTAAGGAAGCAAATATGAATTTTCTGATTCAAGACTGTTTGGGGTTTTGTTAGATTATGTTAGGTTAAGTTTAGGGTATCTTCAAACACATGATAGCCAGCACCTTATGGTATAAATCAACAAAGAATGACCTCACTTTGTTGTATAGTCTCATTAGTAAGGAAGCATATATGAATTTTCTTAGTCAAGACCTACAGTAACTGTTTCGGGTTTTAATAGGTTAGGTTTGGTCAACTGGAGGGTGGCATGTATTTCAAAAGGCGCCACTTAAACAATCCTGAAGTTAAAATTTAATGTTGACAAGCATAATTCTTCCTATTCTGGCAATCTCAATACAAATTACATCACATAAGTTAGGAAAGTGGGAAAAAAAAGTGTCCCTGGTGGTTACTTACAGCGTGGTAATTGGTATATTTTTTCCTTCTAAAGGTAAAGACACCATCGGGTTCATTTTCCTCCTCTGTTTCTGATTGTGAGGGAGATGCAACTTCGTCCTCAGAACTGGGAGGCGCGTAGCCCATGGAGTCCTGGAAAACAATACCAGGTTACAATCTTTGGCAAGGGATATCTCTAAAGAAAGAAAGAAATACACTGATCACACACACACACACACACAGGTACAGGGAGACACCCACACCCACTGATGCATAATCCATACATAGCCAATGAAGTTCTGAAAAATAATACCAGGTTACAATCTTTGGCAATGGATATCACTAAGGAAAGATAGAAATACATTGATCACACACACTTGTACACAACCACACACAGGTACAGGAAGACACTCACACCCATTAACGCATATTCCGTACATAGCCCCTGAAGCCCTGAAAAACAATACGAGGTTACAATATTTGGGAAAGCAGATCACTAAGAAAAAAAAATAATCATACACTTATCTCTCACACACACACACACACACACACGCAATGCCTTTGTATGTAACTGTTAAAAGATGTGCAGGGATGGTGGTATAGGCTTACAAGAGATAAGTCACAGATGGAAGGCAGGAAACCCTCACCAGAGATACCTAGCAGGGTTATTTTTTATTATTACTCCAAGATATGAAACAGGTAGAGAGGGAGGAGTGAGGACACTACGCTGCCTGTTTACCAGACCCCAAACAACTGAGACGCTGAGATAATGAAAATAGAAGAGAAAGCAATGAGAGAGAGGGAGAAAGAGGGTAAGGGGAAATGCAGTGATGCAAAAAGATCAAGAAACAGAGTGAAGGACCTGGTCTCTCACCCTTATATTATACAATCTTATAGTCACTCCTACCTGTGGATACGCAGCTGCTATGGTGTAGGGGTCAGGCGGATGATTGTATGTGGGGGTGAGCTGGGGTGTGGGAGGGGTGGATGACGCTGAAGAGGATATCTGACCGTGGTGTCTTCTGGCGCGCTTCTTGTATGCTCTTCTGTCTCTCTTGCCATCCTCCTGCGGTGAAGAAACAGTCAGTTACCTGTATTACCATGTTACTCTAAGCCAGTTATATGTTATGAAGTGTTGGAAATAGAGGAAGAATTAGCACTGGATTGAGCAAGAATGGGAGAAGTTGGACTATAAACAATATAAAAGAAGTAGTAGAAGAAATTAATAAGTTATGAAGTGTTGGAAATAGAGGAAGGATCAGCACTGGATTGAGCAAGATGGAGGAAGATCATTTGCAAGTCCAACCCCGAGAATGGGATAAGATGGACTACAAATGAAAGGAGGAATTAGTAGTCCTATGTTAAACTGCTGCTAATCATGTGAAGGGCAACTTTACATGAACCTGAAGCACGTGGAATGTTACAACGCAGCTTGACAGAATAGAGAATAGAAAGCAGCGATTAGTAGGCTTATTGTTCTTTCTTTGCTTATTGCCCTTGAGTGGTTTCCTTTACCATAATAAGAGGAAAAGGGGGATGGATGTAGCTGATTAGTGATGTTTGGGGCAAGACACCCCGGCAAGTAACATAGGAACTTTTGTCTAATTCAGGTTTTGTTGTCTGCCGGCCAACAATTCTTTCTCTAAATGGAAATAACACACTGCAAAATGACAAAGAAATGGATGTATGCTACACGCCAATCAAAACTAACTACGTATATCAACAACACAAAATCACATGCAAAATAAAACAAAGTACAACAGCCTGTCCTCCCACCAAGCAGACCGGCAACCAAAGACAGCGATACATACTCTTTTCCTACTCACTTTGCTGGAATGTGACGTGGGGGCGACCTTCAGCCACGAGCCACTAGCCGCAGCACTCGCCGAAGTGGTTCCTGATGAGAGTTGGTGGTTGGAGAACAAGGGGGCGAAGGCCGGCCGCTGGGTTCGTAGCGCGCTGACCTCCGCGAGCAGTGCCCCAGAGAAGTCTTGCACCTCGTACCTGTTGAATATAGAAATCAGGTTACTGCCCTTCCTACTTTTACAGACACCTACACAAACATCTGAATGAGCCGCAACTTAATGGACATCTCTCAAAACGTATGGCTAATGTAGTGCCCCAGAGAAGTCCTGCACCTCGTACCCTTGCGTTAATATAGGCTTTCCATCCTTGCTACTCTCACAGACATCTAACAAACACCTGAATACTAATGTTACAAGTATCTAAATGAGTCACAGCTTAATGGAAAGATCTCAAAACCTATGGCTAATGCAGTGCTCCAGAGAAGTCTTGCACCTCCTACCTGTTGGTTAATATAAATATCAGGCTTTCAGTTCTTCCTACTCTTACAGACAACTAATAAACACCTGAATACTAATGGTGTGAATATCTAAATGAGGCAAAACCTAATGAAAAGCTCTAAAAATCTATGGGTAATGCAAATGATCTTATACAAACAGCCCAGTCTAGTGTTTGTCTTCCGAGCACTTCATGCACAGTTAAAGTATGAAAAGGCTTCAAACAGAGGAAGATACAAACAGGAGAACATAAGGAACCTCCATGAAGAAAGTCAGACTACAAAGGGAAGCTCCTGTAAACCGAAGACCACCTATCCTCCCAATCCCTGAACATATCTATCCTCTTATCTACATACCACAAGGAGATACAGCAAGGAGGATGTCTGTGGGCTTAATTTGCAGAGATGAGGATGGTCAAGTGGGTATTTGGTGCATCACTGAATAAGGTAAGTGGAGTCATGATTTTGAATAGAGGAGGGGACTTAAATCCATTAGCATAGTGTTAATTAGGGGACTTTAAATATATTGAAATAGTCAGTAGAGGATTTGAGGTAGGGAGGGAGGAGCACCGTTGCCAGATTATCGTATTCAGAACATCGTATTTACCAGTTTCTGAGCCATGACTATTGCAAAAACACACCAACAACTATGTCAATGATAACCATAAATGAATCTAGTTATCAGGGTGGGGGAGACAGTTTTGGGGTCAGAAATCAGCAAATATAAGACCCTGAGTACGCCAATCTGGCAACGATGGGGAGGAGTGAGGACACTATACACTGCCTCTTCAGCCACCCACAAACACCAGAGACGCTGAGAAGGAGAAAATGAAAGCAAAAAAGTTGGAAAGTTTCGTTTAGTCGGCGCAACATCTGTGGACATATGCCAAAACGAAAGCAAAACAAGCACTGACCTTCTCTCAAACACCTCAATGTTCAGGTTCAGGTATTCCCTCTTGGCCTTCTCTCTTCTCTTGACCATCTCCAGCAAGGTCACCGCTCTGGACAGATCTCTTCTAAGCTTGAGCATCTTCTCGTAACTGGATTCGTCATTCTTGCGGTTCTTCCTGGTCTGCATCTTCTCCGTTCTTTTCCGAAACGCCACATAGGGGTCGCTGGAGTTGGAGCCAGAGCCTTTCTCAGTCTTCACCTGCAGGATAATATGGTCATTGTAAAGGATGTTAAAATATTCTTATCATCCCTTCTGACGCATATCCCGTGGAGCTCCTTCAGAGAGTAAAAAGAGGCAAAAAAAGGAGAGAATGAGCATTGGAATTTCAAATAATTATAAAGTAAACAAATCATATGTGAAAAATGCAACTAATATGAAGGAGTAAGCATCAGAATGACTCCAATTGATCATAGAGAAAATAAACCACATGTATAAAAGCAAATAAAAATAAAATAAGCATAAGACATTCTATTAATCATACAGTAAGCAAACTATATGAGAGAGGAGCAAAAAAACTTACTAAATAAATAAATAAGAATAACCATAAAATCTCAATCAACGGTATGATAAAACATGTGAAAAATGTAAGAAAAGCAAAAATAATCTCAAATAATTAGACAGAAAACAAACCACATGTGAAAACTACAGCCGTGGGAGCGGCGAGTAGCGGGCTTTTTTTTTTTGGTAGTTTTTGTTGCCCTTGAGCCGCATCCTTTGATGTAAAAAAATTAAAAAAATAAAAATAAAAATAAAAACTTTAATTGATCACACACTAAACAAACCATATGTGAAAAGAACAACAAAAACAACTACTCATGATAAATTAATACCTGAAAGACACAACTAAAAAAGGAAAAATGCACCTAAAAACAAGGAGGAACAACTGTAAGACCTCCAATCAACCACATATTAACCAAAGCACACATGAGAACCACCACCAAAACTACCACAACCACTCATAACACAACAACACCTGCAACCTACAGTGACAGCAGAGGGCAAACATGACCGCTCTAACCTGTGGTATGAGAGCATGAGCCAGTCTGAGCCGCTTGTTGAGCCAGTAGTCGTAGACGGCGATGATGAGGTCGTCATCGTCCTTCAAAAGCACCTTGGCCTCCTGTAGGGTGACAGCTTTCAACCCCGAGGCCTGGAAAGTTTGAAAAGTTTCATTTAGTCGGCGCAACATTTGTGGTCATATGCTGGAGAGACAGAAGGGGAAGGAATTATAGGAGAAGGAAACAGATCCCAGGAGACGGGACATAACTCGCGATTAATACCTGGAACCCATTTACTGCTGAGTGGACAGGGGCGTAGGGTATCGGAAAAGCCGCCCAAATTTTTCCACTCCACCCGGGAATTGAACCCGGGCTCTCTCGGTTGTGAGCCAAGTATGCTAGCCACTGCACCACAAAGCCCCCCGGGGGTTTAGAGTACTGGATACATACAATTGACATGCCCTAGAATGGAATCGAGCACTCCCACTAAAACACTGAAGGTTCAGTATAGGCTTTTCTGATCATGGGTTCCTGTTGCTATTAAACTCAGCATGTAAAAAAAAATGGAAAAGCACTGAGCCTGGGCTTTGTTGGTTATGGGTTCTTGCTAGTTATATATTCAGCCTGGAAGATAGGAGGAAAGCATTCAGTAGGGGCTTTGCTGGTTATGGGCTCCTGCTGCTATATATTTAGGAAGGGCATCCGAGGGTGAAAAAGTCCCCCTCGAGACCAAAAAAAGGATAGCGTTGAGACTAGGCCCTGTTGTTTATGGGCTCCTGTTGCTTATATATCTAGGAAGGACATTAGAGGCAGAAAAATTCCCGCTTCAAACCAAGATAGACGAGAATTTCTTTTTCGTATATCCAACTCCACAAGGGGAAATAAGGACGTTATATGAATAAGAAGAAAAGGAAAGAGTACAAGACAAAAAATGAGATAATATGAGTAAAAGAAAGAGAATGGGGAATAGAAGAAGAATCAGAAGATTGAGAACAATAACAAAAAAAAAACAGGAACAAGATCAAGAAGACAAAGAAGAAAAAGAAGAAACCGTAGAAGACAGAAGACGGAAAAGGAGACAAAGAAGAGTTAAGAGTTATGACCCTAACGTTACCTTTTCCAAGCGGTCCATCATTTCCTCAAACTGGAGGTTGGTGAGCGGTACCTCTCCTTTGGCTGCATGTTGGTTGACCCACTCCTCGTCCTCAGAGTCCATGTCATACTCGGGTATGTCTTGCTCCGCTGAGAACGGGTGGATGTGGATCAGCTGTCGAGGCGCCTGAAACACAAGAAGAAATTAACACTCTCATAAGGTTAGTATTAATGTGGCAAAGAATTATTTGATGATGAGAAAAGTGAACATTACTTTAAATTATCTAAGTTTAAATGAGAGCGGGTGGATGTGGATCAGCTGTCAAGGCGCCTGAAACACAAGGACAAATTAACACTCATACTGTTAGCATCACTGTGGCATAGAATAATTATTTGATGATGAGAAAAGTAAACAGAGGGCAGAGTGTTGATGATAAGTGAAGGAAATGAAGGTATGTGAAAGGACACCAGTTGGGAGATCAAGGAGAACATGGAGAGGAACAGTGACATAAGACTTGGAAGTGTTACAAATAGAGGAAGGATTAGCACTGGATCAAGCAAGATGAAGGAGAATCATGGGAAGTCCGAATCTGAGAATGGGAGAAGATGGACTACAAACAAAGAAGAATATAATTTTATGAGAAAAGTGAACATTAGTTTGACTTACCTAATCATAAATGAGTTACCTATCAACTAATACAGAAGATGACAAACATTTTCATTACTATTAAAATGTAAATCTAGAAAATAGTAGGCAAGTAGAATAAGAATTAGCATTGGACCAAGCAAAATGGAGGAGGATCTTCACAAGTCCAACCCCAAGAACAGAGGATGAACTATAAACAAAGAAGATGAAATAGACTAATTGAGTAGAATCAGTTACTTTACAGCTTCACATGAGGATAAACTCTATAGGCTAAACTGAGTCTTCCTACAGGCCACCTCCAACCCCTGACCATGACCTTGAGGATACAAGAAGCGAGGGCCAGGGCCAGGCAGAGGGTCCTCACCTTGTAGTTAGGAGGGTACATTCTGTCAAGGACGGAGGAATCTTCGGCACCCCAGTCAAACACCTCAGGCACCGGAATAACACGTTGATGGAAGATGGCCTGCTGCAGGTGATGTTCCTGGAGGGCAGTGACAGGAATTAGTAAAGATTGATGGCACAAGTTTTATGAGCTAACTATCTATCTATCTATATCTCCGATGTCATGCTCACTAACTAACTAGCTAAAAATAAAAGCAAAATGTGAAAGATTGAGAGAGTTAGGTGTTTTGAAAGGGAGAAATAGATGTCACTAATCTGAAGGTGATGTTCCTGGAGGGCAGTGACAGGGATTAGTAAAGACTGGCGGCACAAGTTGTGTAAGCAAACAAATAAAAGGTGAAAGATTTATGTGTTTTGAAATGGGAAAAAATCTGAAGGTGAGGTTCCTACAGGACACTGAACAAGAAATTAGTACAGATTATCAGTACAAGTATGAGCTAACAAGATTATGAGCTAATAAATAAAAGGCAAATGTAAAAGACTGAGAGAGTTATGTGTTTTGAAAGGGGAAAAATAGGTCATTAATCTGCAGGTAATGTTCCTGAAAGGCATTGACAGGGAATTAATAAAGACTACCGGCACAATTTGAATGAGCCAACAAATAAAAGGTGAAAGATTTATGTGTTTTGAAGTGAAAAAAAATAGCTGTCATTATTCCGCAGGTGATGTTTTGAGAAGCAGTAACATTATTAGCACAAAATACTTCCTGGGGGTGATGTTCCTGAGATCATTAACATGGATTAGTACCTATTACCTATCCGTGGTGCTGTGATTAGCACACCTAGCAACAAATGCGCAGGCCTAGGTTCAAATCCCGGCCTGGGTAGTCAGCGTAAAGCCTACCAATCAATTCATCCTCCCTTACATGCTAGTCAATAAATGGGTACCTGGGGAAGGTAAACTGTGGTAACCCAAATGTATACAAGCACTGTGTCCTACTGGGGTTCTCACACACCATAAGGTCAAGGGCCAATGTGACAGATATGAGCACTGAGGCCAAAGACAGCAATTGCGTATACCTCAAACTTTAACCTTACTGTCACAAACTGCAAGAGGTAACACGTAAGTGAGTCAATGAGTCAATATTCATACGTAACATCGAGTCTTTAAAATTTTACTTGGCGTGCCAGGTCATGTTAAGTTCTAATAAAAAGTTCTAAACAAAAGTAAGTTAGGGCAAGATGTGTTCTCGAGTGACTTGCTACAGGCCACAGTGCCATTCCCATAGGCTCATAGCAAACAGGTGAGTATTTAGGAAGCAGAATCCCTGAGCCCAACACATTTGATATACCAAAGTCATATAGAACAGAGCTACAGGTTTAATTCTTTACACATCATAATCTATTGTTTCTTATATCCCGTGTTTATGATTGTGAGTGACTGTCTGTTATGTGTATAAAAAACGGGTGTGATAACGTAAACAAGTACCGGTACTCTTTTGTTTCCTCTTTCATGAACTCAAAGTATATATGTAACAAAATTTGGGATAGTTATGCACCATTTGAAAGCTTTGAAACTGTTCTTTCCCATGGTGAAATCAAAATGATCAAGGGTAGACACAAAGAATGTATCTTGTACCTATATATACATTTCTTACTCTTCATCATCAATAGCACACGGAACGATCACTTATCTAAGCCAACAACAGCATAAAACACCACTGCCCTATATTGTCAGCTATCATATTTTATCCCTGAAATACTTATTTACCTGTGGACACTAATATTACTAGCTATTTCACTGATGAATTAGTAAAACTATATATATAGTATTATATCACCTATTATGATTTCCACTCCACAATAAAATGGTCCTCAAACTATACTAGTCTGATAAATATGAAGTCCGACTGATGTGGCCTGAGCCTCTCCACATCACTACCGCACCACCCTCAATATATCACTTTATCTCTCATGTCAGGTATTTATTATTTGATATTCTGTATTTAGTAATCTGTATGCACTAAGTAAGTCTGTATAGTGCTAAGAATATCTCAGTTTTCAGAATAACAGCAAAGAATGGTATTAATTCCACAACACGTGATATTTTTTGTTTCCGATGTCAGCGATCAAGACACCATGTCACTTCTTCCCTCACCTCCATGCTCGATGACAGTTACTTCAACGGCTGTCCTTACCCCGAAGGCTAAATTTGGCAGTGCTGTGGCCCCGAGCAGATCCCGCCCAAACTGACTTCATATTTGTGTCAGACTTTGGGCCAGTTCAACAGCCCAACAGAGTCTTTATAAGCGGGCAAACCAAACTATATTCTCCAAAATGATCCGTTATTTCTACTCACCACCAGATAGTAAGATTTCCTGTGAAGCGTCTTAAAACTTCCTCCTTTTTTATCAAAGCCAAACACTATACAAGGAATTTTCATCGTATATTGTATTTGGTTTGGGGAGCTTACAAACTTGACGTATTGATCTGTAAAGCTGGCACAATAGATAGGAAACGTGATGGTAAATGTATAGTTTTGCTCCGCTTCCTCAAAATACCATATATGCCTTCAAATTATGGTTAGAGAGCTGGATTGAACTGTAAAACAGGCCCTATAGATAGCAAACAAAATGGTAAATGTGTAGTTTAGCTCTGCCACCTCAAAATACTATACATGCCTTCAAATTATGGTTAGAGAGGAAAAATACAAGCTCTTTAACTGTGATATGAGGGCAAATAAGGCTAGAAACTAACCTAATGTAACTAAACATGACCCTTGCACCCTGACTGTCTCCTATGCATCAACAGCACTGGCATGGACAAGTTACGTCACTTTGGATTAGTTTACAACCATTTGCGTCCATGTTAAGTTTATAGGGCATATAGTTTTGGCCTTTTACTATAATATAATGACATATATGACACTTTGAGGTGTTATTGTAGCCTAAATATTATTGATACTGGCGACTGTCATATATTATCCATGCAATCAGACTCGCCATGTGACAGCAGGTTGCCAGAGCATGATAATGCACACCTCGGACTTAGGTGCCGCAACTTTAGTCAATACATGGGTACCTGAGGAAACCTGGGGAAGGTAAACTGAGGTAACCCGGATGTCACTGGCGGTGGTGAGCTAAACTATACGATTACGATATAAATTACACTCGTATTTGTCAATTCTGGATGCAGAGTGACCGGGAGGTATATTTCAGAAAGCTGACGATGATTTCCAGGGAATATGAAGATTACAGTAGCCTGAGCCGCCGCTGGTGACAACAAAGGCGTAGCACGAAACCTATCACACGCATGTATCTCGAATGATTAAACTTAACAAGTCTAACCAAACTAATTCAACCTAACCTGGCGTAACCTAACTATTTCTAACCGAACCGAACCTAACCTGATCCCCGACTGCCAAAATGCGATGTGGTGGATTAAGCTCATAAACAGAGTGGTTCCGCCCCCTCTCTGACCCCATTTAACATTTATTGCATTAGGCATTGGGCATTATATGGTTATAATCCACTGGCACAACAGCTGAAACCCCACAACAATCAAATGAACTGAAATCAACTATCAAATGGGGGGAAAAAATAACAAAAATAGGGAGCAGGGTAATATATGGAATAACTAGGAAATGTTGAAGCTTCAGAACGGTAAATGAAGGTCTGGGGGGCAGGGGCCAGGGCGCTGCCAGCTGGCCCGCACCTGTCATCACTTCTCGGGCCATTTCCACCACTCCTGCGCCCCGCCCGGCACTATTAAAGCCCATTCCCGTGTTTTCCGCCACGGCCGCACCCGCCCGCACGGTTGTCACGGCCGCCAAGGAGGGTTCGCTGCGACACCCGGAAAATCTGTTGTTAAATGGCTTGTTTTGAAGTTGGCGGCGCCTGGCCGTGATGGCCGCGGCGCAGCCCCGCGCGGCGCCCTGCCCCGCCACTCACCGTCTCCTCCTCCTTCTCCATGCCCGTGGGCATCTGCGGCACCGTCCTGTTGATTGCATTGAACTCGGCAAAGTCCGGAATATCCTCTTGCATATACACGGGGATGGGCTTGGAGGCATCGAGCTGCCTCGCCCGAAACTTGCTCATGTTGGCGGCACAGTCCAGCAGCAGCCCGCCTCACTCACAGCGCCTCATCCCGCGCCGCACGGGGGCCTGGCGGGCCGCAGCCCTCCGCAGAACGTGGGGGGCACCACCTACGATGTGCCCATGGTGCTGCTTTCGACTTGGCAATACACACAAAGAAATATTTGGAGGAAAAACACTGCATCAGGGGACTGGGAACCGCAACACAATCATGGCGGTCCTTAACACACGCTCGCCGCGGCGCGCGCCACCAGCGGACCACGGCGCCCACGGGGACTAATGGCGCCCGACCCGTACCGTACACACACCCTGCAGGCCCCATAGCTACACAACACCTTCCTTCCTTACAGATATTCATTAAATCACCCAAGTTAAGCCCCTACACCAGGTAGAACAAGGCTTTATGGTCTCATTCTGGCCCTCCTGACGCCACAAGAGGCTACTCCTGGCAACATCTTCATGTCTCACACACGTACAAGATGTATGAAGTTCTGTCTCACACAGGGCCTACAAAGTTCTGTCCCATACGTACATGGTCTATATAGCTCTGTCTCACACGCATAGGTTCTATAAAGTTCTATCTCACATACAAATGGCCTATGGAACTTCCACCTCCAAGAAGTCTGCCTGAAACTGTAAATGTTTTCTGACATTCCTGAGCTAAATATTAGGTAATGTGTGACTTTTGAGGATAATGAATGTTGCATTAGTTTATTGTTTGATGTATCAGTAGATTATATCCACCATATGTATAGTTAAGGCTCAATTATCATATTACGTCAAAAATATTAATGGATAAATGCCATATGCAGGCAAACTAAATAATTCAAGCCATTGCTCTTATTCTATGTGATAAAGGATAATAACACAGCCTTATTTTCCTCATTAAACTATTAGGATATCCCAGCATAGACCTACATCAATGAAAAACGTGAATATTGCAAGAAATACGGTACAGTGGGCCCTCGCAATGGCCTCGCTTACGGGTGGATGTGCCTCTCCATTTCCATAACACGCATATCCTCTGACAACTTTTCATTAATGTCACGAGGAAATAAATGCGGAGTGAGTCAGGAGATGAACACATACCAAGACGCAGGTAACATTCACGCAAGGTAGAGCTGGCAGGCCACATCACACTCTTGCCATACGAGGAGCCACGAGTTCCCCTTCATTAACACATTGCTGACTGAGAATGGCTTTGTCAGGAGAGCATATACGCAGAACATCAACATCACGGTACTCTAAGCCTAAAATAAGGGCCATAAGTCATTCAGTCATTCAAGTTAAGCGATAAAAATGAGTGGACAGCCGAGTAATTATCTGGTGCAGGTCTCCGTGCCTCAGCCAGTAGCTCCACTTACGTCACCTTCACACCGTACTTTACTCCACCAAGGACCGTTCGTGCATTCCTCCCTGAGACACACACGTACGTTCGTCCCTCCATGCATATACGTTCCTCCTTGCTACACACATTCGCCCCCCCCTGCGGCACACACGTACGTTATTCCTCCCTGCCATAGTACACGTTCCTCCCTGTTAGACACACATACGTTCATCCCTGCAGACACACTCGTTCCTCCCTGAGACACATTTTCCTACCTCCATACACACGTTCCCTCATACCCGCCTGCAATAAAGATGAAGAGGATATAGAGTTTACTGCATACCTATAGCCTTAGATGGTCGACATATATGCAGTACTTACCTGTTTGAAATATAGATGCTGCTTACTATATACGTATACCCCTCCTCTGTTTTTTTTAAGTATTATAGTTAATTGCGTGACCAGTTTCGATATGTGCAGGTCTATGATAGTGGTGATAGTAAAAGACATGCACTTACAGGGCCAAAAATGAGAGGAATGAATTATTACAACTTAAATCATTCATAGGGAGAAAATACCTAAGCTCACCCTAGCAGATTTTTCATACTATCCATACAAACATATATATAGTGCTTATCACAACGTATAAGATGCAATAAGCTATAACAACTGACAATATGCAGTTTATGGAAGTTATGTGTCTGCCTAGAAATTGTTAAATAAGTTTTGGATATATTAACAGATTTTAAACATATGTCAACCCTATCATAACGTAGTATTTTCTAGGACAATATATACTGTAACTTGACAGCGAGAGCGTTTAGTTGAACCTTCAAATAAGCGTGAGAAAGCAGAAAAGTATAAAATAAAGGAGTGGCGGAATTTACTATGGTCACCCCTTTGAAAGTAGGAGGGACTGAACCATAACTTAAATACCAGAAAACTCCATTACGATCACTGCTTTCCTTATATTCAACTCCCTATATAATAATCATCCCCATGCCCACCTGCATACATCCTTCTATGGGTCTAATACGTAAGAAAACATGCAAAAATGCGTTGTACTCTGGTTACCCCCTCGAAACTGGACATGGCGCGGAGGCTGCTGAGGGGGGGGACTGAGCCATATCTAATATATATGAAAACCCCGCTTACGATCACTGCTTTCCTTATATTCAACTCCCTACATAACAGTCATCCACATTCCCACCTAGATACATGTTTCTGCAGCCTTTAAACATAAGAAAACCGGCTGAAATGCGTTCTAATATTGGGAGGATTAGAGATAGGCGTGGCTGTCCCGGGTTGGCTGATGGCTTTCGCGGGCGTGAGGCGAAGAGGCTGTGGCAAAGATGACCAAGGGAGTAGTTTTTAAGCCTTTTTTTCCCCTTTTATTTCTAGGAGTAGAGCGAGACAAGGCAACAGGAGGCGTAAGAGTAAGCCGGAAATGCGTCAGGACATGGGAACGGTTGGGTACTGTCCGCCTATCAGCCACGAGAGATAAGAACTTATATATTGCCAGCCAACGTACAGTAGTAGTAGTAGTAGTAGTAGTAGTAGTAGTAGTAGTAAAAGAAGAAAGAGAACAAGAACAAGAGGAGGAAGGAGGAGGAGGAGTAGAAGAAAAAGATGAAATAGTAGTAGTAGTAGTAGTAGTAGTAGTAGTAGTAGTAGTAGTAGTAGTAATAGTAGTAGTAGTAGTAGCAGTAGTAGTAGCAGTAGTGGTAGTAGTAGTAATATCAATAACAAAACATAATATACACATTCATGCTCCCAAGTGACACATATAGGCAAACAATCGTGCACTATAACCTCACAACATAAAAACCTTATCACACAGACAAGCATTGTTATACCCACTTAAAACTATTATCAGCGGATGCATAGGAGATAAAAAAGAGAGCATCATTGGTAAGTAAACAAACAAAGCTTTATGATATTCCCCTGACGATCAAAACTAAGGAGTGGACTTGCGTAGAACTGGTAAGAAAGCCATAACCAAAGTAATATATTGATAACCCGAGATTTGCATAAGTCAGGGAAGGCAGACACACGTATTCTTGGATGTGTCGGCACTTCATTTCGATTAAGAATAAGAAATGGACTTGCGTAGAGCTGATAACATACCGATAACCTGAGATTTGTAGGTCAAGGAAGACATTAGGATAGGTTACGTTAGGTTAGGTTAAGAGCAGCATGGATTAGTACAGTAATATCATATCCAAAGTCATTCACTCATTCATACATTCATTTCAAATTCATAAACCAAAGTAACATAACGATAACATGAGGTTTGTAGGTCAGGGAAGACATTAGGATATGTTACGTTAGGTTAGATTAGGAGCAGCATGGATTAGTGCAGTTATATCATACCCAAAAAGACAAAATCATTCACTCATTCATACATTCATTTCAAATTCATAAACCAAAGTAACATGATGACAACCCGAGATTTGTAGGTCAGGGAAGACATTAGGATAGGTCACGTTAGGTTAGGTTAATAGTAGGATGGGATAGTGCAGTCATATCATACCCAAAGTCATTCAATCATTCATACTTACATTTCAAATTCATAAACCAAAGTAACATAATAATAACCCGAGATCTGTATAAGTTAGAGAAGACAGAGAACCAGGTGAAGAGAGATGAAATTAGGACGTTTGCCAGAGCAGGATGTAGAACAATTATATCAGAGAGAGAGAGAGAGAGAGAGAGAGAGAGAGAGAGAGAGAGAGAGAGAGAGAGAGAGAGAGAGAGAGAGAGATCCTCCTTTTTTTTTCTTTTTCTATCTCCTTATTCCTCCTCCTTCTACTTTTATTTTTCCCTCCTCCTCCTCCTCCTCCTTCCCCCTACCTCCTCCTTTCCTTTTCATTCCCTCTTTATCTCTTGTTCTTCCTCCTCTATTCGGAAAGGCATCTGGAATAACCTTCTCTAACATTTCTCTATAGCACAAGACGGACGGGGAGGATGTTGACGCATGCAATGGCTGCGTTGAATATACCTAAGCGGGGTGAGGAAAGAGGAAAGTCACTCGTGTTATCTTATCCTTATCACGCATGCCTTCCCCCCCACGCTGGGATGTGATAGGGGCAGGAGCTGTGGTTGTGCCTGAAGCGTCCGCAGTTGATACGGAAGACCGCGTTCGTGAGTGCCAAAGGAGGAAGAAGGAAGTGAATCAAGGTGTAGTGTGCAATATTAGAACCCTTAACCTTGTGTACTAGTTCCTATAGCCTGTTTAAGACGTAAACTAGGAAGGGAACCAAGGTGTAGTGCAATATTGGAACCCCTCTCGTTGTGTCCTTGTTCCTATGCCTGTTTAAGATGCGAGGAGGCAACAGACTCGAGATTTACTTCAAGATTACAACCTCTGATGCTGTGTTTTTTGTTCCTAAGCCTATTCAAGATGCAAGGAGGGAAGAGTTTCAAAGTGTAGTGCAAGATCACAACCTCTGATGCTTTTTCCTCGTTCCTACCGCGAGAGAAAAGACGAAAGATTTAGTGCAAGATACAAATTCCGATGCTGTGTTCTTGTTCCTATATGCCTGTTTAAGATGCAAGGAGGGAAGAACATCAAGGTTAAGTGCAAGATTACAACTTCTGATGCTGTTTTCTCGTTTTTATAGCCTGTTTAAGATGCAAGGAGGGAAGAACATCAAAGTTTAGTGCAAGATTACAACCTCTGATGCTGTTCCTTCGTTTCTAAGTCTCTTTAAGATGCAAGGAAGGAACAGACTCAAGGCTTAGTGCGTGATTACAACCTCTGATGCTGTTTAATCGTTTCTATAGCCTGTTTAAGATGCAAGGAGGGAAGAACATCAAGGTTAAGTGAAAGATTACAACCTCTGATGCTGTGTTCTTGTTCCTAAGCCTGTTTAAAATGCAAGAAGGGAAGAGACGGAAGGTTTAGTGCAAGATTAGAAGCTCTGATGCTGTTTAATCGTTCCTATCGCCTGTTTAAGATGCAAGGAGGGAAGGGAACCAAGGTTTAGTGCAAGATTAGAACCTCTGATGCTGTTTTCTCGTTCCTATAGCCGGTTTAATTAAGACGTAAGAAAGAAAGAGACCTAAGGTGTAGTGCAAGATTACAACCTCTGATGCTGTGTTCTTGCTCCTAAGCCTGCTTAAGATGCAAGGAGGGAAGAATTTCAAGGTTTAGTGCAAGATTAGAACCTCTGATGCTGTTTAACCGTTCGTACCGCCTGTAAAATGAAGTGAAGTTTAGTGCAATATTACCCCCTTCTGCATGACCTTATAATTATAATTCTTCCTATACCAACTATTTAAGATGCAATAAGGGAGGAGAATTGAGTTTTAGGGCAATATTACAACCTCTGATGCTGTGTAACTGATCCAGCCGCCTGTTTAAGATGGAATAGTGGAAGGGAAGTGAGTTTTAGGGCAATACTACTTTCCATGACGCCGTTTCCTTGCTACCATCGCCTGTTGCACCTGTAAGAAGGGGATTAAAGACTATATTTCGAGAGGATCATAATATATCACTACGAACTCTAAAGGAACGCACCCAGACTCGTTACCTACCACTCAACGTGACCGTCACCATCAACAACAACACCACCGCTGCGTGCATCAAAGGTAATCGTTAGCAGCCCGGCGCGCGTGCAAGCAGTAGAGGCGAAGTAACGAGCACAGTTGCCGATAGCGAGAACCATTGATCACGTTGACGATGTGATATTGAGAACGGCTCTTTCGCGGCGGGAGGCAAGTCTTGAGCCGTGAGTCTAAGGGCCGTATTGTTAATTAAACCCCCCGGAGTCTTTGTGCATCTGTTTAAAAAGGCTCTCGCGTAAAGTTGTCGGGGTTTCCATGGGTGGTTTCATGAGCCTGGTGGTAGTTTTGCAAGGCTTCCGCGCTGTGACCGGGAAAACACTCATGGCAACCCAATGTAGCTCCTCTTGCAGAAGTTATATAAGTTTCATGCGTGGTTTCATGAGCCCATGGCGGTAGATTTGTACGTAAGGCTTCCGCGCTGTGAACGGGAAAAACACTTATGACAACCCGATGTAGCTCCTCTTGCAGAAGTTATATAAGTTTCATGCGTGGTTTCATGAGCCTGGTGGCAGTTTTGTAAGGCTTCCGCGCTGTGAACGGGAAAAACACTCATGACAACCCGATGTAGCTCCTCTTGCAGAAGTTATATAGGTTTCATGCGTGGTTTCATGAGCCTGGTGGTAGTTTTGTAAGGCTTCCGCGCTGTGAACGGGAAAAAGCACTCAAGACAACCCGATGTAGCTCCTCTTGCAGAAGTTACTGGGGTTTCTATGGGTGGTTGCATGACACTGGCGGTATTTGCAAGGCTTTCGCGCAGTGAACGGGAAAAACACTCATGTATATAGCTCCTCTTGCAGAAGTTATTTAGGTTTCATGGGTGGTTTCATGAGCCTGGCTGTAGTTTTGTAAGGCCTCCGCGCTGTGAACGAGAAAACCACCCTTGAAAACCCGGATAACCTTCTCTGTGGCCTTAGAAAATAGTCGTAATGGGAGAGCGAGAAGTTTAATAATATGAACCTTAAATTTTTCCACCCACACCCTGGCCCTTGATAACTGGCTTGTCTATGGGCACTGATATAGGCTCCGTGGCACCCAGCAGCTGTGCGAGGGTATGTGTATGTATGTCAGTGACCGTATTTTCTGAAGAATCTGTAAGCCAATGACTGGACAGTATCAGACAAGGGGACATTTGTGGATATGGGAGATGGGGTCACTATAGCACACACACACACACACACACACACACATATTGGGGAGGTGCATGGTGGCCGAGTGGTTAGCATGCGTTCGTGGTGATTTCGAAGGCCTAGGTTCGAGTCCCACTGCAAGACACGGTAGCTTCTCTCCTTCTCTCTCTCCCTTGTATCTTCTGTATCTCTTTCATTTCTTTGTAACTCCCGAATAAAACATGAATCTGAAACTTCTCTATTTATCTATCTATCTATCGAAAAAGAAATTGATAATGCAGACGCTCCACTTCTAACGCCATCGTAATCTAATCTCCCTCTCGGTATCACTGGGCTGTCGACAGTCTGTGCCCGGCAGCCACCCCAGCGAGGTAGCCGCGTGCAAGACTTTGGCCACGTGTGTATCCTCGTGTCAACGGCTCGTCAGGGACATAGCACGTCTTGAAGCCCGGCCATGGAGTGTAAGGTGAGGCCGACTATATGGTATTGTTGGATGTGTTTGTGCTATGAGGGACTGGTTGGCTAGGTTACGTTTGAGCCTTAGAAGGAGGTAGAGTGCCTGGGGGGTTGATTAGGGTGTTGAAATGGATTAAGGGGATTAACAAGGGCTAAGAGACAAGGGTTACTGGTTGGCTAGATTATGTATGAGTCACAGAAGGACATAGACTGCGTTGAAATTTGATTAGGGTGTTGAAATGGATTATGAGGATTAACAAGGGCGGTTTAAGTGATAAGTGACTGGCTAGGTTACGTATGAAGAACACAGACTGCGTTGAAATTTGATTAGTGTGTTGAAATGGATTATGAGGATTAACAAGGGCGATTTCAATGACAAGTGGCTGGCTGGATAGGTAATGTTTGAGCCTTAGACGTAGATTGCATGGGGATTTAACTGATGTGTTGCAATGGAGTATGGAGATTAACAAAGGCGATTAAATGAACTAATAGCAACCTTCATTCATAGTTGTTGTGAAAGGCGAAAGTGTCTAAGAACATATGTCAAAATCCCAGTAGTATAGCAAAGATGCGTTCGGAAATAGAAAACAGAACGAAACAGGTGACATATACTGCCCTAAAAGCCCCCCTCATTCACGTTAGGAAGGCGCTCCGGAGGGTGAGGTCCCGCCTACACACTGCCCCGTCTGCCTGGAGGCCTGGAACACACAAGACTGCCTCCCGAAGTTCCTCTCCTGCCATCATAGCGTTTGTGTCACCTGCGCAGGGAGGCTTCAGCGACCTGCCCCAGCGCCACCCTCATCCACACGCCGATCTGCCCAGACCCCCTCCACGCCTACCTCCCCATTGGCCAGACTCATCTCCAGCAGAACGAGTGTGACGGAAACATCGAAGTGCGAGGAGACCTTCCATGTGAGGTGCCCGCTCTGCCGCACCTCGACCCCCGTGCAGGATCCCGCGACACTGCAGACGAACTTCTATCTGTGGGGCCTGCTGCGTGCGCCCTCCCTGCCCAGGTGAGGAAGAGATCTCGTTACATGGACTGATTTTGCTGATGTTTGAGTTGTATTGACTGACTTGTTTGTTTATTTACTGCGCTGAATGACTTACCGACTACTTACTGAATGACTAGCTTACTTGCTGACTGCCTGACTAACTGAAGTATTTGCTTGTTTACTGACGGATTGACTGACTGGCTTACTTGCTGACTGACTGACTGACTGACTTGTTTAATTACTGACTGAATGACTGTATTACTTGCTGACTGCCTGACTAACTTGATTATTTGCTCGTTTGCTGATGATTGACTGATTGGCTTACTTGCTGACTGACTAACTGACTGACTGACTGATTACATTATTTGCTTGCTTACTGAATGACTGACTGACTGACTTACTGACTCCACGCCGCTTCACACATACATAAAAACGCTCTATCTATTTCAATGTATAAAGTTCACGTAGTTTATGATAGATTATGAACTATGTATCATCATTGTCATTTAATATTCGATCCACATATTATTTATTAACATACGATTTCAGTCCTACTTCCCATTAATCTATTTATATATATGATTTCGCTTTACGCCCTCATATAATTTTACTTTTACAACGTTGTTCACACCTACACACGCTCGCTCGGTATGCCAAGGTTGACATTTCGTTGGTATTTCCTTATCTCTTCGTGCGTATAATGTATAGGAGTTATATTATGATGCGGGTGAGGGTCTCTCTCTCTCTCTCTCTCTCTCTCTCTCTCTCTCTCTCTCTCTCTCTCTCTCTCTCTCTCTCTCTCTCTCGTAAATAAACTTCAACAACAACAACAGTAACAATAACAACAGCAATAATAATAATAATAATAATAATAATAATAATAATCATATTTCCCCAAGTCACTTAACACACATATAATTATACGGGCATCCTTTTTACCTTTTCAAGCACACAATAGTCAGTTAAATACAATATTTTTACCTTTCAGTCGCACAATTGTCGTTTTCTTTTCAGACTCGTGTTGTGGTGTGAGAGCTGTCGTAGAGTGGCCGCCCCAGAGTGCACCGATCATAACCTTCGTCCTTTCCCTGAGAAGCTACGTCTCCTACAGGTAATGGGTGTTGCTGTGCTCTTGGGGGATATTTGTTTACATTCAGGTAGATGGCGGTGAGATATGAGGGAAACGAGCCTATATACTGATGTTATTTTTTACTGGCTCTGATAATGGCCTACCCAGCCCCTTGAAAACACTGAAGGAGATGAAGAACCTTGAAAAAGAAGTGCAGCCTATGCGTTGGTTATCTTCTTGCACGTCTTTTACGTCTTCTTCTGTCACTTCTTTTTCTTTTCTTTTTATATACAAAAAATCCAATTAGCAAGTGTAGTTTATATGCATTAGTAAGTTATTTTCTTTTTTTCCTTCTGTTCTTGTTGTCGTTCTCCTTATTCGTGTTCTTCTTGTTCTTCTTGTTTTTTTTTATCTTCTTGCTTTTTGCTTGAGTTCTTGTTCTATCTTTTTTTTCTGTTGAGTTCTAGTTTCTCCTTTTCCTTTCTTCTCCTTCTCTTCCACCATGCAATCCCTTCAAGAGATTAACCTCACCCAGCCATCACCAGCAAACCTTCGTATTCTCAACACAGGAGGAACTGTTGGAGCGGGCGGGCGAGGCAAAGAGATGGACAGACGGGCGGACGAAGGAGTACAAGCGGCAGGTTGAGGTGTACCGCTGGCTATGTGGGCTGCTTCGACACGCTCACGGCCGCGTCCTGGACTCCCTAACCCACGCCCAGCAAACCCACCGTCGCTTGCATCACCATAACCAGGAATTGCAGACTTTGGTGGGTGCTGTGTGTTGGTGGTAGTGAGTGTGTGTGTCAGTTCGTAACTATATATATATATATATATATATATATATATATATATATATATATATATATATATATATATATATATATATATATATATATATATATATCTGTCTGTCTGTGTCTGATTATGTTTCTACATGTCTATCTGTCTGTCTGTATCTTTAATCTCGTCTTTCTGTATCTATAATATGTCTTTGTCTATTGTTTGGGTTCTTGCCTGTCTGTTATCTGTATCTGTAATCTGCCATCTGCCTCTCTATAATTATCTGTTTGTTACTATCCGTCCACCTCTTTGGCTATCTGTAAATGTCTGTTCCTTATGTTTCTCTAATGGACGTATAATCTTCGTTTCCTCAGGTCAAGCAAGGCGAGGCACTGCAGAAGTCGCAGGAGGCGGAGGAGGAGGTGGTGGAGCAGCTGGTTAGGGCCGTGGAGGAGGTGGAGGAGAAACACAGAGCCGTGGTAGGGGAGGGCGACTTCGTGGACCTGTTGCAGAAGTTCCAGGTCATGTCCGCTCACAAGGCGCCGAAGGGTTACAGACACGCCCGGGTGATGCTGGAGGCCGTCGGAGCTGTCACGCTGTCCTTCTGCGGCGAGGAGGAGTTGGCGAACGATGAAATAGAGTCCGGGCGAGGCAAAGACGTCAATCGCTCCTTTCGGTCTAATTCTCTTAGCGACGGAACACGCAGGCGAGCTTCACGGCAGATGGTTCGTTCTCGCTCGCTGCTACACACCAGAGGCAGAACGGAGCTGGACCCAGGCGAAGGGAGTGACATCATACCCTCACGCACGAGCACCCCGACTAGCCGACGCTCGGGCCTTGCCGCGTCTGATATCAACGATGTATACGAAGAGGAAGTGTCCCTGACCGTGCCCAGCGTCGCAGCCTCAACGCCACAGTTCCCGAGAAGCCGAAAAACAGTGCATAAGAACACAAACCAGGATCTCTCTCTGGCTAACCACCCGATGGCGTCGCAGGAGTGTGAGAGAACGAGGGAAAGAATGTCCGAGGGAGAGGATGCAAGATCGCCAAGACACAGAGGTCGAGGGCCACGCCGCCGCCGACGCCGAGGAGACCGTGACCCAGAGTCGTCAGGGCATCGTCGCACAGGGCATTCGTTGTGTTCGTTGATGTGAGCACGAACGTTACTACCAAGAGAGAGAGAAAGAGAGAGAGAGATGTTCTGACCCTTCTTAATCAAATGTTCAGTTAGCTTCCGTTCTGTTAGGAGCAAAAACATTAATACGACTTGTTTGCGGTCTTATCTTATACCTACATCTCACAGTGGGTCGATATACCTCCGTCTTCCCGTTTATTACATCTTCAACCCGTCTCTCTTGACTCCGAGGTCTCGCTGATAAGATTGTACGCGGTATCTGATAAGAGCTCCTTCACAGATTGCGTCAAAAATATCGGTGAGCTTATGTGAATGACGCTGGAACAAGGGTCGGTATATATCCTAAGACGCTGCCGACCCTCACATTAATTATTTCTAAAGGCAAAAAAATAAAAATAAAAAGTTAAATGTGTTCTCATGGGTGTTTTTTTTCAGGTTCAGGTCAAACTATCATGCCCTAGGGTAAAAAAAAAACTATGCCACAGGAAAGACCCACATCTTTTATATATACGAAAGCCTTGTTAAACGTGTGTGCTCGGGTGACGAAATGTTTAATAATATGACCGATAATATTGAAGGACATTTATACTGAAGGAGAGGCCAAGGAAAGGATAGATTTAACGTGATATATAATTTTTCTTTGATGAGATGGATGGATTTTTATATTTATTTGTAAATATATAATTATTATGGTATATGGTAACCCTTATAGTGGAAAAATAAAGAAAAGTGACTGTGTGATCATTTTATATTACGATACTACTACTACTACTACTACTACGACGACGACGACTACTACTACTACTATTACTACTACTACTTCTACTAAAACAACTACTACTATTACTACTGCTACTACTCCCTCCCCCGCCTTCCCAACTCTTCCTTTCTTCCTCTCCTCTCATCCCTTCCCTTTCTTTTCCCTTCCCTCCTTTTTCTTCCCTTCTCTTCCCTTCCCTTCCTTCCCTATCCATTGATTACGTCATAGTTGAGGACGCCGAAGTGTTGTCATGGCAACGGGCGGCGGCCATCATGGATTTGGAGGTAAACAAGAACGCTGATTGGCTGAGAGGGCAAGGGGGCGGGGCTAAAGTAGAGGTGGGCGGAGCTTAGCGGTGCATAAGGAAGAGAAAGAAAACATAAGAGGAAAGGAAGGAGAAGAGAAGGAGAAAGGAGAAAGAGGAGAATGGGGAGAAGGAGAAGGAGGAAAGGTAAAGGAGACAAGAAATAAGGAGAAAAATACATAACTGCAGAGGAAAAAGAGAGGGATAGAGCGAGGAAAGGAGAGAAAAAACAAACAGATAAAATTCATAACAGGAGAAGAGGAAAGAAGGAGAAAGAGGAGAATAGGGAGAAGGAAAAGGAGGAAAGGTAAAGGAGACAAGAAATAAGCAGAAAAATACATATATATCATCTCTCTACCCCCGAAAGTGCTGCCACCTAGCCTGCCACCGCCTGAAACTCGCAGTCTCGCAGAAGCAGCATGGCAGGAGGAGGAGGACAAAGGCCCGATCGCACACACCACAATCTCTGTTTTTCCATTCACTCCCTCCAAACACGGTTGTCCAGTGGGGGCAGACGGGTCCACCTCCCTTGGGTCCCTTCGCACATCGACATCGTGGGTAACACTGTAGTGGACCGGGCGGCCAACCTGGCACACTCATTCCCAGCCCACTGACAGACCCCCAGACCTTAGTGACCTGCGTGTTATGCACCTGTACGGGTGTCCTGCGTATTATGCATCCAGATCCAGACTTCCTGACACACCTCCGACAGACTGACTGACAACTAACCTGAGACACACCAACTTGGAGCGGTATCCCCGCCCAGCACTGGCAGATCCACTCCCCCAGCCATCCCCTGCCATCACTCGCCTGAGGGTAGGAAACACACGCCTCAACGCCCACCTGCACAGACTGAACATAGTCCAGGACCCACACTGCCCATGGTGCCCCACCCAGCCCGACACACCAGAACACTTAATTCCAGCTTCACTGCCCAAGATTCCACTCCCTCTGCACCAACCTCAAGGCATCCCTAACCAACCCTAGAGGACCTGCTGGGCAGTGACACCCTCAGCCCCAACACTGCCTTCCAAGCCCTCAAGTGTACACAGACCTTCCTGCAGAAGTCTGGACAGTGACAGAATCTAGCCCCTACCCGGGGACCCACCTTCACCACAACCACAGCTGCAAGTAACTTGTACTGCCGGGGCTTTAAAGGCCGTTGTCATGGCCTAACCAGCCCCCTAAAACAATGAAGAAGAAAGACAAAGAGTGGGGAAGGAAATGGAGAAATAAGTACTGTTTCCATGTATTATGCCTCTATATAGTTTGTAGTCACAGGTCTCAATGGGAAATAATAATAGCTGTGTTGTGTTACTAATGGCTTGCGTGCTTTCAGATGGTGGTTGAGACGGCACCTGCTGGCTGGAGCCGTGGCTGTGGGAAACACTGCAGAGGAAGGACGTGGTGGGGAAGGAGCTCCAATACACCGCTAAGCACCTCCATAATAGTTTGACAGCCGTTGGCCATGATGGTAAGTAGTGACAGGTCGATCATTTCTGCTTTATATGTGCACTGAGGAGCAATGTGAGGAAGACGAGGCAGAGGCTGAAAGGTAACCACGAAAGGCAGGTCCTTGGTGCAGGGCTGGCAGGGGTGAGGCAGGAGCTTGACTTACGTTTACTTAGTCTTGTCCAGAGTCCCTTGAGCCTCACAGTCACATGATTCACTGCTGTATCCAGCACTGGCATCCCTGTAGGCGAGGGCCAACGCTGCCAGATTGTCGTACTCAGCCGATTATATTTCCCGACTTCCAACCCCCAAACTGTCTTCTGGGCTCCAATAACGAAACTAATTTATAGTTATCGTTAAAAGAGTTAGATCCTGATGTTTCTTGGCAATAGTTAGGCGTCAGAAACCGGTAAATACTGTGCTCTGAGTACGATGACGTGGCAACGGTAGTGAGGGCCAGCACTGTTTAGTAATTTGTAAATCGTTTTTGAGTTCTAAATTCTAGCTCTCATGGCAGTGCTTCCAGTTTACCCCTTTTACCTGGTAGCTGCGGAGATCATGTTTCTTAAAGGCCCCTCTAAGCGAGAAAATTAGAAAAAAATCATCACTCATGCAAACTACTTCATAATATATACCTATCAATGCATTTGTGATCAGTTTATGCATCATCTATTTTTGGGAGTCTATATCATGGCAAATATGGCCTGTCGCTGCTATGGGGTTGACATGCTGGCTGGTGTATGATTTGGTGCTCCGAGTGTGAGTCTATGCTTTATTTTCCAGGCTTTGTAAATCACAGTGTTATGGACTCACTCAGCACGAGCACATTGCAGTGTTGATATCTTTGCAGGCAGACAAAGATTTGATCTTAGTCACTTGTGCTCCCTGTCTTACTGTATCGCTGCGAGACATGGACACTGAACAGTGACTTGGTGAGGCGTGTTGATGTCTTTGGTACCAAGTGCCTTAGCAGCATCATGGGGTGTTGCTGGAATGACTGTGTTCAACCAGCCTACTTGACGAAAATGAATTGAGGTCTGTTATCAGCATAGTTCATGAATGCCAGCTTTGACTATGTGGGCACATAGCACACCTGGATGTCAATCCTTTTCATAGGGTCATTTCTGTACAAGAAAACCTTGAGTAGAGGAGGCCAAAGGGATGCCCACAAAACTCACGGCTGAGGCAAGCTGATTGATCCTTGGAGGCTCTTAGAAAGGGAAGGCATGATGCGTGGAGGCTTGCTTGGAGGAACTGTCGGGGGCATAGGCTACAGGTTAACAAAGCAACGCACCCCCTGGTGTATGCTCCCTGTTATTTAGTTAGCTGGCATGGATTTTCTGGCACGACCCATTCAGGAAGTTTATAAGCTCCATTGATATTAAATGGAAAATAGATTTCAATTACTGCCTTAGATACAGTGGGATCTGTGGCTGCTTCGTTGCCTTTTCCCATGTGTAAAATTCTTAAATTCTTCTGACATGAATATGGACAGAGACAAATGGATGCTTGAGTGTACCAGACTTTGCCTCACCCTGTTAACGCATGACCTTGTCCCATATTTAAACATTTGTTGACGGCTTTACATGTATTCCGCAGGTCACGACAGCAGCAGTGTAACAGCTTGGGGCTCTGAAGAAGTTACCAGACGAGAGACATTACAAGGGAAAATGAGCTTGTCCTAAGAGCAAGGCAGCAGGTCAGATTGTTCCCCTCCTGACACAGCGCCTCACACAGTACATCAGCTTCTTGGTACACAGGAGACAGGCACCTGAAAGGAGCCCTGTGCATTATTATCCAGATCCAGATCCAAATCCAGAATGTTTGATAATATGGCCTAAAGTCTTGTGGGGGGGTGTTGTGTTAAGGGAATACACTGGACACGCCTTGTTCTTTGCACGACCTCACTAGTTCTCCCTTCAAATGTCTCGTCAGGTTGCCTTAGCAGAGCCCTATGTCAACCTGGCTGCTGGTGTATGTAGGGAGAGGGAAATAATAAATGTAGGATATATGTATAGCTTTTGTTTGATTCATAAGACATGGTTTGAGTTCTTTATTGTTCTACTATTCGCCTTTCAGATAACCAAGATGTGTCGCCCGTGGTCGTTGTCTTCCCCTCTGGCTGTCCTCCTCCAAGCCAGCAGGGAATGGAAAGTGAAGAGGAGCATCACAGCCACTGTTTTTCAGCTACGTTACTTCTGGGTCTAATATAAGAGTGGTTTTCCATGTATAGTCCTTTATTGTGGGTGATGTTGGTGGTTGGCTGCCTCTCATTCTCTTTCTGCTTCTTCCTCTCATCCTCTTCCTGTTTCTGCTTCTCATCTTCCTTCTCTTCTGCTTTTTCTCATCCTATTCATGCTTTTGTCTCTCATTTTCTTCCTGCTTCTTCCTCTCATCCTCTTTCGGCTTCTTGTCTTTTAGGTCTTGTTAAATAGGATAGTGAATGAATAGTATAAGTCAAGGGGATATATAGTTCAAGTTATGATCAAGAATTTCAAATGGGGGGTCAAATATCCATTGGAAAACTAATACAAACAGTGATCAGTCTCTTATATGAAGGTGCACCACGCTGAGGGGTCAAACCTGCATCCCTTAACCCGGTAGCAGCGACGGGCCAAATTTGTGGCTTTACCGTGTGCCAGCGACGGGCCAATTTTTTGCCATTATATAATCCCCCCAAAATAGATGATGCATAAACACTGATTCCATCTCAGGTGACAACAAGCCAGATGAAAATTCCCTCCCTATAGACAATAAAGGAAGAGTATAACCACTCTGTTGCTGGTGATTGCTTGACACATGACCAGATTGGGGTTGGGCACCTGTTCAAGAGGGGGCATGCTTCCTTTTTATCTATCCGTAGGGAGGGGCATCTAAACTGACTCGCAGGTATTTGAGGTGGAGCTGATTATACCACTATGCAGGAGCTGTCCCGTGTAAGTTGACTGGCTCTTTCTCTTCTTCTGTCACACCTCGTCTTCCTCCTTATCCATATCCATCCCTCATGCCTCTTTAGGGACTGACCCGCCTGATGTGGAATGCCTCCCAACTCACTCCACCAGCGGGACATCTCTTTGACTGACTGGTTAAGGAATGGCTTTTCCATCTAGCCGGTTGCTGGTTCGATCCCCAGGGCTGGCAAAACCCTATCTTGGTCTAGATTAATTTCTTGCGTGTTTTGTGGCATGCAGAGGTTGTGTGGAGGTATGGGAAAGTAGATATTCAGGGCATTACTTCTTTTGTCTTCCTCTTCCTCCTCCTCCTCTTTGTCCCTCCATCATGCCTCTTGTCTTCCTCCTCTTTCCTGTTTCTCCTTTGTGCTTTGTTTTCCTCCTCTTTGTCTGTCCATCATGCCTCTTGTCTTCCTCCTCCTCTTTCCTGTTCCTCCTTCGTGCTTTGTTTTCCTCCTCTTCCTCCTCTTTGTCCATCCCTTATGTTTTGTCTTCCTCCTCCTCTTTCCTGTTCCTCCTTCATGCCTTGTTTTCCTCCTCCTCCTCCTCCTCTTTGTCCATCTGCCATACCTCTTGCCTTCCTCCTCCTCATCCTTCCTGACCTTTCTGCCTTCTGTCTTTCTTATTCCTGAGGTCTTCTGTTCACCCTCATATCTACAATAGAAGCGTTAGTGAATTCCAAAGTTCCTCCAAATATGAGTATCTTGTGAATGCTTGTGGTTTAAGTTACAGTATTGCATGAGTGAATTTTAAAGTTCCTCCTATAATGAGTATCTTGTGAACGGCTTGTGGTTTGAGTTTTAGCATTACATGACATTTCACCCTCCGATAACATCTCACTAGTTATCTGCAGGTGAACTTTTTCCTTAACCCATCCACTGCGAATGGCATGGATTTGACCTTCACTGGTAGCCTGGTAACATATGATCCCAGGTCTTTCTCTGCCTCTGTGGTGGATAGTGGAGTGTTTCCCATGTGGTATTGGTATGCTGGATTTCCCCTCCCAAGGTGCATGACTACATTTTTCTTCATTGAGATGTAGCAGCCACTTTTTGTTCCATTCCTGTAGCTTGGTGATGTCGTCTTGTAGGAAATCCACAGTCAAAGGGTTAATTAATGATTATCAGGTCTTTCTCTCAACACAACAGCAATACATCAGCCAATTAGCTAGACTCCAGGATAGATCTGGCCTGAGGGGAAAAGTTTATTTAACAGAGTAGCAAGATTTGATAGAGCTGAAACAATGCAAAATAACCAATTCCTTACTTTACAGCAAAACAATATGTGAAAAACTTTCAATAAAATGAACACAATGCTAAGTTTTACTTTTTTTCCTTTCTTAAATCAACTGAGTAAATATTTAACAAGGCTTTTATAGGAGTTGTGAGCATTTCCAGGTGTAGCTGTATGACCCTGGTGGTAGTCCGACCCGTACCATGAACCTAAAGAAACACTTATTAGAATCCAATTAAAATCTCGTTTTTGGCCTTTGGAAATTGCTGGAGTGAGAGGCGTAAGCATCTGAGAATATCAACTTTTACTCCTGGCAAGTCACGTGAGGTAGAAGAGGAGAGGAAGGGTGAGGAGGGAGTGGGACATGAACCAGTGGGCAAGGAGATGATAGATGCTGCATGTAAGAGGTTAGAGCAAATATCGTAAGAGAAGAGGGTGAAAAGGGAGAGAGATGAACAGGCAGGTAAGGAGATGGATGCTGTATGGTTAAGTCTATTTGGCATGAGTCTATAGTAATGTGGATTGATATATTTGTCTACAACTGTCCTAAGAGAAGAAGGATGAAGGAGGGAGAGAAGGGAATGAGGGATGAACAGGCAGATAAGGAGATGGATGCTGTATGGTTAAGGCTACTGTGCATGAGTCTATAGTAATGTGGATTGATATATTTGTCTACAACTGTCCTGAGAGTAGAAGGTGAAGGAGGGAGAGAAGGGAATGAGAGATGAACTGGCCAGGTAAGGAGATAGATGTTGTATGGTTAAGTCTAGTGGGCATGAATTTATAAGTAATGTAGATTGGTTCGACCTTGTTCAACTTCTTGTCTCGTTTTTTTACATATGGTGCTGGGCAAATTACAACTATCATTATTATTATTATACAACACCTGCAGCCCATAGAAAAAGTCTCGCATTGTAGTTTAAAGCAAAATAGAACACGAGGAGACTTGAGATGGTGGTCAGGGTAGTGGACATACACAAGCACACACACACACACACACACACACACACACACACACACAAAAAAAAAAAAAAGCTGATCCAACCCGAGCAAAACTCTACGCTCTCAGTCCCCACATTTCAATACGTCCTCGTCTTCGTCCTCCTCCTGCTCCTCCTCGTCCTCCTCCTCTTGATTCTCGCAAGGACTGGATCCCAAGAAGCCGAAGATCAGAAAATCGGAGAAAAAGGACGAGGAGGAAGAGAAGGCGAGGGGGAGAGAGAGAGACATCAAAACTCTCCCTCTCACAACCCCTGTCGGCACCCTCTTCATGGGCCGTCACTGCGAAGGACTAAAATCTTTACACAACCACAGTAGCTTCTGTTTTCCTATTCCCAAGCGTGAGAGAGCTTCTGCCTTTGATGTTTCCTGACGTATTAGCAATATTAACAAGGCATTGGGAGTCTCCTTGCTGCTAATATAGGTTTATGGACATATATTATTACCAGAACTGTTAAGCACTCTTGCGTGTGTTAGCATAGAGTATTAGCGATATTAGCAAGGCACTGGGAGTCTCCTTGCTGCTAATATAGGCTTATGGACATATACTATTACTAGAACTGTTAAGCACTCTTGCGTGTGTTAGCGATATTAGCAAGGCATTGGGAGTCTCCTTGCTGCTAATACAGGCTTATAGGCATATACTATCACAAGAACTGTTAAGCACTCTTGCGTGTGTTAGCATAGGGTATTAGGGATATTAGCAAGGCATTGAGAGTCTCCTATACTAAGACAGGCTCATAAAACTGCCCATGGAAATACTAACACCACCCACACAACCTCTACGAAAGCCTTACCAAATGCGTGTGTGTGTGTGTGTGTGTGTAAGCCCGAAATGTATGAGGATATGAGACAAGATCTAAATTAAACCTAAGCAGACCCTTGGGAAGCCCGCTCATGCATCTGTTATGGGAACGGCAAAGGAAAATAAAAACTGTCATAGGAAAAATAAAAGGGGAAAAAATGTTGGAACTAATTAAGTGGTGGGAATTCAAGGAGGTAACATGAAAGTTTTCTTAAGGGATATTTCTGGCCTTGATATATTGTGGGTGTCGAGATAATCTTACACACACACACACACACACACACACACACACATATATATATATATATATATATATATATATATATATATATATATATATATATATATAGAGAGAGAGAGAGAGAGAGAGAGAGAGAGAGAGAGAGAGAGAGAGAGAGAGAGAGAGAGAGAGAGAGAGAGAGAGAGAGAGAGAGAGAGAGAGAGAGAATCAAAAAGTACATCAGAAAAAAGGAAATCTGATATGCCATCCCTATCAGCTAATATAATTTCAGGAGTCGTAATCTACGGATTCCTCAAACTTCCATTCTGTCCGATCCTCGACTTCTCAGTAAATAAATATCTCCATACGCTCATCTTTCTTAATCTAAATCACTCCTTTTTCATCTCCATCTCTTGTGTCTGTACCGCCTCCTCTTCCTTCTTCAAGACCTCCAGCGTACCTATCCCTACCTATCCCTTCTTTTCCGGTTTTTCTCATTACTTTATTCATTCCTATCTTATCTCTTTCCCGTTTTCGTTTTCCCTTTCCTTTCCTTTTCCTCCCTTCCTTTCCTTCCCCTGCTCCTATTTATCATTCTTCTCACCTTCCCTCGACTTCTCGACTTCCAGAGATGTTTTTATACAGGAAGAATCGTGATGGTATTGGCTGTGTGTCTTTGGGTGTTCGTGTGATTAAAGCCCCGTTCACAGTGTGCCGACTCTGGGCCACGACAACCCATCGACTTTTATGCCCCCTTCACACTAGTCCGAATCAGCATCCGGGGATCGTTTCTAGTCCTCCTTCCGATCATGTGCGACCCTTTCACATCAACATTTCACACCCGAGACCTCGTATACCCCGAGTCGCCGGGTTGTCGTGGGCCAGAGTCGGCACAGTGTGAACAGGGCTTAAGGCCCTAATTGTTAAACGTCGCTGGCTACCATTAAGACTATTTCCTAGGGTATCAGAGAAGAAGAACAAGAAGAACACAACAACAGGCCCTCAGAAACACAAAATCCTGCATCGTAACACCAACTCCAATGCTTCAACTCTGCCCCGTTAGAAAGACAGACAGACTCGACAAGGCACACAAACGTAGCTATAGAGGAGAGGACGGAACGCAAACACAAGGCAATCGATATGGACGTGTGGTAAACGAGGCTCATCTATAAGACCACACGAAGGTATAGAGTTTAGTAGAAAGATACGTGGGCGGCCCTCTATTCTCAGCCGCATCCGCCTCCTACATCAAAGAGGGGGTCAATTGGGTTCTAATGAGTGCTTTTTTTCACGTTCACGGTACAGAAGAAGGGTCAAACTACCACCAGGGTCATAAAAGTGCCCCCTGGAAATACTCCGCCTCGCACATCAACTAGTTTAAGATGACAAAGATTTTCACGTTCACGGTACAGAAGAACAGGGTCATAAAAGTGCCTCTGAAAATACTCCGCCGCACATCAACCATCAACTAGTTTAAGAGGCACGTTCACGGTACAGAAGAAGGGTCACATCAACTAGTTTAAGAGGCCAAAAGTCAATCGTTCACGGTACAGAAGTAGGGTATAACTACCTCCAGGGTCATGAAAGTGTTTCACGTTCACGGTACAGAAGAAGGGTCAAACTACCTTCAAACTACCTCCCCTGGAAATGCTCGAAACTCCCACGAAAGCCTTGTCAAATAGGTGTGCTCCGTTTCCCGTAAAATCTGACCTGAAGAAGAAAAAAAGGAAGAAAAAGAGAGAAAAAAAAGTTGAACAAAAGTCTAAGTTAAGTACAGCAAGAGTCTCCTTAATAAGATCCATGTAATTATGACCTTGATAATTAACTTTTTTTTCATTAAGGGTATTTTGAGTAGTAGTAGTAGTAGTAGTAGTAGTAGTAGTAGTAGTAGTAGTAAAAGGAGAAGAAGAAGTAAAAGGAGAACAAGAACAAATAGTATAATAATAAAAAGAAGAAAAAAAAGGAGGAGGAGGAAGAAAAAGAAGGACGTACCACCACAACCACCACCTCCACCACTCTCGTCTCCTATAGGAAAGCTAACACATCTCCTCCTCCTCCTCCTCCTCCTCCTCCTCCTCCTCCTTCTCCTCCTCCTCATAATCTCGTTTCATCTCAGCTTTCCTCTCCTTCTCCTGAGCGGGAAATCGAATGAGGTTGAGGAAACGTAATAGAAAGAGAGAGAGAGAGAGAGAGAGAGAGAGAGAGAGAGAGAGAGAGAGAGAGAGAGAGAGAGAGAGAGAGAGAGAGAGAGAGAGAGAGAAATGGGGGTTGCGGTAGGGTGGTTAAGTGCATCAAGATCTTGTTTCCCTTCATAAAGAGTTGTCGTGAGGGAGATTAGGAAGTCATAAAGGCATTGGAGCCCTCTTAAGGCGGATCAGAACCCCTACCCCGTCCCTCTCTCTCTCTCTCTCTCTTTGATGTGTCCTTCCCTTGGTCAATGTCTTAAGTCGAATGTTTATTTTTCTTCTCTCTATGTGTGTTTTAGCGAGTGTGTTTGGCGTCCTAGAAGGCCATGTGTGTGTGTGCGTGTGTGTGTATGTGTGTGTGTGTGTGTGGGGGGGGGGGGGTTGGGGGTTGTGATGCTTGACCTCCCTTCCCTTTCTTTCTCTTAATTTCTATCTCTATCTATCTATCTATCTATCTATCTATCTAGCTATCTAACTATCTATCTATCAATCTATCTATCTATCTACGGCAGCATCAGGGACCCAGCTCTTTAGTTCCAACATTACTCTCTGAAAAATAAGTCTCAGGCCGCCTTAAAACACGTCTAGTATATGTAAAAGACCCATTGTGGTGGTACTCTGTCTGGTCCTTCAGTGCTTCTATGGCCCAGCGCCCTGTGACTCGTAAATCCAGCCCTGGTAGTATATTCTCAAACATTTCAGAGCAGACACACATTTGGTAAAGCTTTCGTAGAGGTTGCGCGTGTTAGTATTCCCATGGGTAGTCTTATGAGCCTAGTATTAATCTGACAAGGTTTTGGTAGAGGTTATGGATGTTAGTATGCCCATGGGTAGTGTTATGAGCCTAGTGAGAGTGTAACAAGGCTTTTCTGCACCATGAACGTGAAAAAACACATATGAGAACCCGACTTGGGAAATTGATGTTGGGAGAGCCGAGAGCGTCTGCAGAGAAAACAGACCCAGAACAGAAGTTATAGAAGACGAAAAAGAAGAACAGGATATAAAACAAGAAGAATAAGAATAAGAAGCTGCTCAGTACTGAAAGACTAGCTAAGAGGACGAGAAAAAGAGGAAAAAAATAAATTGAGGAAAAAAAAGAAGGAAAAAAGATAAAGAAAATGAAGAATAAGATTAAGCAAACGACAGATCACGCCACGAGAGGTCACAAGTATATATATTATCATAAGACAACAAACTAAGATGGATGCTGAAAACACTATGGTATATGGAGGTTCCTAGGGCGTCCAACTAGCACGTACGGCAGCCATAAACAACATTCAAGGGATGGGATGTGCGTGTGGCGGCCCGGAGCGGACACACACTAATAAGATATACGGCGAGAGAGACTTTGAAGTTTAAAAAGGAAAGTCGATGGGATGAAAGATGTGAGGGGGAGGATGGGAGGGGATAGGGGATGTGTGTGTGTAGGGGGGTGGGGGGGGGGAAGTGCTGTGTGTGTGTGTGTGTGTGTGTGTGTGTGTGTGTGTGTGTGTGTGTGTGTGTGTGTTATTTTTTAGTTTTCTTTTTTTTTTCCTTCTTTCACTGCATAATTCTCCTCCTCCTCCTCCTCAATTCCTCCTCCTCCTCTTCATCTTCATCATAATTACTTCTATCTATTCAACCATCCTCTTCCTCCTCCTCCTCCTCTTCCTTCTTTGCATGACTGATGAACCGCCAGTGATCACATGCAAAAATATACCTAATGAATGAGAGAGAGAGAGAGAGAGAGAGAGAGAGAGAGAGAGAGAGAGAGAGAGAGAGAGAGAGAGAGAGAGAGAGAGAGAGAGAGAGAGAGAGAGAGAGAGAGAGAGAGAGAGAGAGAGAATATTACTACTACTACTACTACTACTACTACTACTTCAACGACAACCACCATCATCATCACCACCACTACTACTACTATTACTACTACTACTACTACTACTACTACTACTACTACTACTACTACTTCTACTACAAAAATCATCATCATCATCTACTCACCAATCTTCACTAGTGCCCCCTTCCACCCGGCCGCGAGGTACCGCCAAAACGTCCTGATCAGCCGCAGCCTCGCCCAACCACTGGAAAGACCGGGAGTATCAGGTGAGCGCCGAAACAACCGACAAAGTTCCCGCCCTGACGCGAAGAATAGGAGCTCCCGCGGCTTATTATGCTGGAGCGAAACTCGGCCCTGATACGTAACTAGGATTGGGTAGAGGCTGGTAGTGGTAGTGGTGGTGATGGTGTTGGTGTGGATGGAGATGATGACGAGAGTGGAGGAGGAGGAAATACGGAGAACGGAGAGGATAAGAGGAGGAAAATTGAAAGTAGAAAGAGGATGAGGAGAAAGACGAGATAAAAGAGGAGAAAAAAGGAGGAGAAAGAAGAGAAGGAGGAATAATGAGAGTACGTAGAAAGAGAAGGAGGAGGAGGAGAAGAGGAAAAAAAGGAGGAAAAATGAAAGTGGAAAGAGGAGAAGGAGGAGGAGGAGGAATAAGATAGAAGGGAAAAAAAATGAAGGATGATCTCTCTCTCTCTCTCTCTCTCTCTCTCTCTCTCTCTCTCTCTCTCACCCCATTGCACTGCGCCTAACAAGACACATTGGAAATACAAGTTGTCCAGGTGAAGGAAATGACAGGTATAAAACGTTGCCAGCTCAGGTCCATGACTTGACTGTGACCTGAGTGAGTGAGTGAGTGAGTGAGTGCGTGAGGGAGGGAGGGAGAGGGAGGTAGAGAGAAAGAGAAATAGATAGATAGATATATGGAGAAAACGAAGGATAGAGAAAAAAAAGGAAAATAGATGATTATGATGGAATAAAGAAGACGAATGATAATAATAATAATAATAATAATAATAATAAGAAGAAGAAGAAGAAGAAGAAGAAGAAGACATCTTACACAAACACGTAAGGTTAATCAGGTGGAAGAAGAGGAAGATGGAGAGTCAATTGGAAGTCTGTGTGTTGACATTATGGAGGAGGAGGAGGAGGAGGAGGAGGAAGAAGATAGGTAGATATTTAAATTCAATGTCTTCTAACTTTCTTTCCTTCTCTCTCTCTCTCTCTCTCTCTCTCTCTCTCTCTCTCTCTCTCTCTCTCTCTCTCTCTCTCTCAAGCTCGTAATTCTAAGCTCAAATCTCTCTCTCTATATTTTTTCACCTCCTTTCCAATCTGTCGGTAATTGAACCTTTGCCCTCTCATTTGACCCCACTCCTGTCCTCTCACTGCCCCCTCTCCCCCCTCCCTCTCCCATCTCCCTCCCTCCCTCTTCCTCCTATCTTCCTCTTTCCCTCCTCCTCCTCCTCTTCGTTTTCGTAATTTTTGTCACTTAATGAGCAAAGGATTGACAGAGTGTTTGTCGGTGTGTGAGAGAGAGAGAGAGAGAGAGAGAGAGAGAGAGAGAGAGAGAGAGAGAGAGAGAGAGAGAGAGAGAGAGAGAGAGAGAGAGAGAGAGAGAGAGAGAGAGAGAGAGAGAGAGAATCACTAATTTCTTTCTTTTCTTTCTTTTTCTTTCTTCCTTCCTTCCTTCCCTCATTGCCTTCCTTTTCTTCCTCCATTTCTTCCTTCCTTATTTCCTTCCTTCCCTAATTCCTTCCTTCTTTCCTTATCTTCCTTCCTTCCTTCCTTTCTCTTTTTTCCTTTCTTTCATCTTAAAAAAAACTTGATTAGGATCTGAACGTAAACAAACAAACAAGAAGCGAATTAAACAACGAAGAAAACAACATCAACTCCCGAGAGAGAGAGAGAGAGAGAGAGAGAGAGAGTTGATATCTACTAGACATTCCCTCCCCTTCTCTCTCTCTCTCTCTCTCTCTCTCTCTCTCTCTCTCTCTCGCACGCTCCCTCATAATATAACCAGCCATTCCTGTCGAGAGAGAGAGAGAGAGAGAGAGAGAGAGAGAGAGAGAGAGAGAGAGAGAGAGAGAGAGAGAGAGAGAGAGTAGATTTCAATTAAGGGAGATACATAAACACGCTCTCTTTAATCTCCCTTCCTTCCTTCCTTCCTTCCTTCCTTCCATTATTCCCTGTTCTTTCCTCCTCCCTTCCTACCCTTCCTTCTCCATTCCCCTCCCTCCCTCCCTCTCGTCTCCATCCCTCCCTTTCTGCATAATTTCTCCCTCCCTCCCTTCCTTCCTTCCTTCCTTTCTTCCTCATTCCAGTTACATTTCTCCCCTTCTATACATTTCCTCCTCCCTCCTGCCTTCCCTCCCTCCTCCCCTCTACTCCCTCCCTCCCTTCTATCCCCTCTCCCTTCCTCCTCTCCCTCCCTTTCCTCCCTGCTATAGACATCATGGAGAACATGCAAGGTAGTTAGTTCGGAGGCAGAGGAAGGTGAGGTAGCAGTAGTAGTAGTAGTAGTAGTAGTAGTAGTAGTGGTGGTGGTGGGGTAGTACATAAAAACATAAGAACGTAAGGAGTCTGCAAGAGACCGGTTGGCCTATACATAGTAGTCGTGGTAGTGATGGTGGTAATGGCAGCAGTAGTAATAGTAATAGTAGTTGTAGTCAAGCATGTTTCGATCTTACATTCATTTGTCAAGATATATATATATATATATATATATATATATATATATATATATATATATATATATATATATATATATATATATATATATATATATATATATATATATTAAAGTTGTGCTTATTTTTAACTATTCCATTTATTTATTTACCTCAACGTAAGACAAATAATGATATTCATGAACGACTCAACTTTTCTTCTTCATTATTTTGATTTTATTTTATGGCTAATCAAACTTCTTGATATTTTTTTCATGGTGTGAATATTGTAATTTCTTCTATCGGTTTTCCGGCTTTTGAGTGACGCATTTTTGCGTGTGGTGTCCCCAGGCGTGGCCGCGGAGCAGCAGCGAGGGCGTCACGGAGTACACGCCAGGCCAGGCGTGTGTCGTACGGAGGGTCGATAATTTTGTCCCCGCTGCACGTGTGGGGCCGAGCGTCCGGCACAGTCATCAGTTATCGAGCCTTGATGGTGACTCTTGCTCTACGCGGCCCAAGGTGTCGGCGGGGTTAGTGGCGGCGGCGGCGAGTGGGTGTGACGAGTGTTCGGCCCCACCAAAGGTTCGGCGGGCAGGGTGTGGGCGTGTGTGGGCGTCGTGCCCGGCCAGGCCGACATCACACTCGTTATTATCGAGCGTGTTACGGTGACGGTGGCCACACAATCAATAGTGACGCCTTGCCTCACCTGCCCTGCTGCGGCAGGTAATAGTGACGCCCCGCGGGGCCGACGCGGTGAAGCTCACGCTCCTGGCGACGCCCCGAAGATGGCGGCGGAGGCGGGGCACGGCGTGCGGCAGTGGCTGCTGCGGCGCCACACGGGCGGCGAGCTGTGCACCGCCCCCAGCAGGAGGCGGCAGGTGAGGCGGGCAGCCTCCGAGGGGGGCCAGGGGGGGCAGGACGACGCCCACGGAGAGAAGGGAGAGGCCGGCCCCCGCCCCGAGCCCGCCCTTCTAGAGGTGCGGGCGCGGCGCCTGGCGTGGGCTGTAGGTGAGGCCGCCCCCGCCGCCCCCCGCCCCTCTCAGGGCAGCCGTGCCGGGGCCTGCCTCAAGCGTCCCTCCCGCCGGACCACCACCACCACCACCACCGCCGGCACCAAGGGCGCCCAGCCCCAGCCCCCGCGCCCCTCCGCCCGCGCACACGAGAGAGTCATCGACGCCCCTGAGAGTGGCCCGTGGGCCGCTGCGGCGGGCAGTGAGGCCTGTGGGGGGGCGGCGGTCCCGAGGACCAGACATCCCCTCCCGAGGCCCCGCGCTGACTCCTGGCCGGAGGTCACGCCGCACGCCGCGCTGCGCCGCTCCTCCCTGGCGTCCCTGGCCCACGCCCACGGGGTGAAGCTGGTCCTGGAGCCCTACGACGGGCTGACGGTGACGGCGGCGCCGTTGGTGGCATCGTCAGGCCGGGGCGCGGCTTCGGTCGCGTGTGGCCACGAGGCGGACGAGGAGAGCGCGGGCGAAGAGGGCGACGCGAAGAGTGTGGGCGAGGAGAGCGGCGGAGAGGAGGGGTCGCCGCGGCCCCGCGGGTACTGGGCGCGGGGCGGCGCCGCCTTCCTGCCCTTCAACACGCTGTTCACCAAGCCGTGCCGCACCGGCCCCGAGGGGGCGCTGGGCGTGGCCAACACCTACCAGCGGCTGAGTCGTGCGGAGCAGGAGGTGATCAGCAGGACGCGTCGCGTGCTGAGGCAGCGACTGTCCTCGGCACACCGGAGGCGCGGTGGCCACGACGACAGGGTGCAGCTCAGCATCGTGGTCAGCACGGCCGGCGACAGCGACGGCTCCAGCGGCGGCGAGGACGGCCGGCGGCCCGGCCCGCGCGGCGCCGCGGCCCCCCAGGTGGAGGAGCCTCAGGACAGGGCGTACTACCCGGAGGGTGCCGCCCACAAGCCGCTGCGACTGGCCCCTGCCCCGCGGCGCACCACGAGGTTGGCCCTGGGCAGGAGGAGCCTCGGCGCGCGGCGCGCGGCGGGCGGGAACCCGTTTCGCAGGGCGCGGCGGCAGGAGGTGACCACCGTCATGTCCCAGGTCAGCCCCGTCACCAGTGACACGGAGGCGCGCGCGGGGCACGGCGCCCCCCAACCCCAGGGCGGCCACGGCGGCCTGCTGCAGGCCATCCTGAGCGACGCCCACACCTACGCAGCTACCGCCGCCGCCGCCGCCAGGGAGCGACAGACCGGCGTATCCGCGAGGGTTAGGCGCGGCAGAAGGTGAGGACACACACACACACACACACACAAACACACACATAGAGGGGGCGGGTCCACACCGTGACCTTGGCACACGGGGTCACCGGGCACAGGCACACACGGCAGGAGTCAGTCATCACGAGTGTTGACTTAAGTCCTTTACTTACTCACTCATTCAGCCTCCGTCACGCTCCTCGCCACGGGTACAAACACCTGTTCTGGGAGTGACGGACGGCTGCCTGGCACGTACACAGGAACTGCACGAAAAGCGAATCAGCAAAACAAAGATGTGAAAAACGTTACTTTCCCACACGACGGACACGATTTTAAAGACGAGGCAAATTTAGAAGAACCCTTTCTGTCCTATACTTGTTGCGAGCGTCAGGTTAATTAAAACTGACTGACTTATTCCCTGCATAGTCTGGACCTCCTCCTTCTCCTTCTTTTCTTTCTCTTTCTCCTCCTCCTCCTCCTTCACCACCACCACCACCACGGCCATTATCCAAGTTTAATGAGACCAAAATACCTCCATTGTGCACTTTGCTACAACCTTGAGTATTAGGTTATAATTGGCACGCTGACAAAGGGACATATTCTGAAACATTACGGCGCTAAAGCACATATATTTGACACGGTTTTCGAGGGAGTTGTAGACATTTCCAGGGATAGTTTCATGACCCTGGTGGTAGTTTAAACCTTATTCTGTGCCACGAACGTAAAAAAACACTCATTAGAACCCAATTGATCTCCGTTTTGGTTTTTATAAATAGTCAGTAATGTTCGACCCCCAAGTACACATATATGACATGGTTTTCGTGTGACTTCTGGGCATTTCTAAGGGTAGTTTGATGACCCTGGTGGTAGTCTGACCCTTCTTCTGTACCACGAACCTAAACAAACCGTTATTAGAACCCGATTGATCTCCTTTTCGGACTTTGGAAATAGTTGATGTGAGCGGCTACAGGGAGCGTCTGAAAATATCAACTTTTGTAAGACTCTCGCGACACACAAACATCTCTTCACTAATTATCTTTCCTTAGGAGTTTGTTAATATAATGCGACGTTCTTGGAAGTGACTGCATGGAGGGTATAAATATAGATGCGGGTTTGTGAATGAGTGTGTGGCAAGCTGTAATTTATTATGAAGATTTTTTTCTTTAATATTTTTTTTAATTTGAAGGAGAGAGTGAAGGTAAATGATCTGTATGTGTGTGTGTGTCTGTCTGTCTGTCTGTCTGTCTGTCTGTCTGTCTGTCTGTCTGTCTGTCTGTCTGTCTCTCTCTCTCGCTCGATCATAATACAACCACCCATTCCTGTCGAGAGAGAGAGAGAGAGAGAGAGAGAGAGAGAGAGAGAGAGAGAGAGTATCCTGCGTTCAACAGGTTCCAACTCCCCGCTGTGACATTCTTGAGTCTAAAAAAGAGTGTGTGTGCGTGTGTGTGTGTGTGTGTGTGTGTGTGTGTGTGTGTGTGTGTGTGTGTGTGTGTGTGTGTGTGTGCACGCAATAAACACTCAAAACGATCCTAAGAAACGCAAATGAACACTGTCAAAACGAATCAGAGAGAGAGAGAGAGAGAGAGAGAGAGAGAGAGAGAGAGAATCATATAAGATAACTAATACAGATCTTTCCTTTCCCTTCCCTTCCCTTCCCTTCCTATCTCTTCTCCCTCCCTTTTTCTCTCTCTCTTTATCTCTTTCTCTCTCTCTCTCTCTCTCTCTCTCTCTCTCTCTCTCTCTCTCTCTCTCTCTCTCTCCACAGAAAACTCCACCTACAAGTTCACATCACAACAGAGAGAGTGACTTCTGCGGAGGAGGAAGAGGAGGGGGAGGAGAATGGGGCTGGAGAGATCAGGAGGAAGAAGGGAGGTAAGAAGGAGAAGTGAAGGAATGGAGGAGGGAAAGGAAAGAGGAAGGGATTGTGGCGGGAGGAGGGAATGGAAGGGAGAGAGTGGAGAAGGAAAGGGAAGGGAAAGGAAGGGAAAGGTAAGGGAAAGAAAGGAAAGGAAAGGGAGGAATAGGGAGGGAGAGAAAGAGAGGGAGGAAAGAGAAAGGGAAGGGAAGGGAAAGAAAGGAAAAGGAAAGGAAAGGGAAGGAAGGGAAATTAAGGGAAGGGAAAGGAAGCGAAATGAAGGGAAGGGAAAGGAAGGGAAAATATAGGAAAGGGAGAGAGGGAGGGAAGGGACTTTTTCTCTCTTCCTTTTTTTTCTTCCTATTCGTATTTCTTCTTTTCTCCTCCTCCTCCTCCTCCTCCTCTTTGTCTTCTTCCATTCTTCTATCCTATCTTTTTTTTCTTATTTTTTTCGTTTCTGTGATTCTCAAGTTTCCATTTTTTATTTATTTTTATTATATATATTTTTATTATCATTTTCCAGTGACCCCCAAGAGTCATATTTTTCACTCCTCCTCCATCTCCTCCTCCTCCTCCTGCTCCTGCGCCTCCTCCTCCTCTTCTCTCTTCCTTTCAACTCTTTGTCCACGGCGCCTCTCTCTCTCTCTCTCTCTCTCTCTCTCTCTCTCTCTCTCTCTCTCTCGCTATATCCGGCCACCAGAGACATAGAGGGAGAGAGAGAGAGAGAAGGGGAGGGGAGATAGAAAGACAACGTCCCCTCTCTCTCTCTCTCCCATCTCTACCCAAAAATAACCTTTTCTCGCACCTCTCTCTCTCTCTCTCTCTCTCTCTCTCTCTCCCCCAGGACACCAACGGAGCATCCAACGCGACCCCAGAACAATAGGAACACGTGTGAGGGGTCGCCCCCCCCGCCCCCCCGCCGCCCCCCCGCCCACGCCCACGCCCCCGACCCCCCATCACGCCCACGAAGGACCGCCAAGGAGAGAGGGAGGATGAGGAAGATACTGGAGGTGAGAGAGAGAGAGAGAGAGAGAGAGAGAGAGAGAGAGAGAGAGAGAGAGAGAGAGAGAGGTTGAGTGTGCGTGTGTGTGTGTGTGTGTGTGTCCATCTCCGGCTCAAAACCTAGGTACATTTTCCACAATGTAATTCCTCATCTTTCTCTTCCATTCCTATATATAACATTATTTTTCTTCCTTTTCTTTCCTTTCCTTTCTTTTCGTTTACTCTACCTAGCTTTCTTACACCTGGCCAGGCTACCTATGGGCTCAGGGTCAGGCTCAGCACTCCAGTCAGCGGTATTCTCGCCTACCTCTGATGCGCTCAATGTCACAGCGGACAGACGAGCGGGGCCAAGAGAGTGTTGCGTCATCGCTTTCTGACCTGCCGCCATGTGTCTCTGAGTCATATCCGGTGGAGGGCTCGTACGAATTGGTGTGGACTCTTTCCCAGTTTGTACGCACCTAAGTATGTCTATAGGAGAGGGTTACGTCATAGCTTTCTGATCTACCGCGGTGTGTCCTTAACTGCAAATTGGTGTGTGGTCTGTTCCAGTTTGTACGCACACCAATATGTCTAAATCAAGGACTCTCTATCAGGGGAAATTTCAGGGCTTACACACACACACACACACACACACACGCAGAAATATACATATAAAAATACTTATCAAACACATTTCTTTAATTCTCTCTCTCTCTCTCTCTCTCTCTCTCTCTCTCTCTCTCTCTCTCTCTCTCTCTCTCTCTCTCTCTCTCTCTCTCTCTCTCTCTCTCTCTTTTCAGGTGTGTGCCGCTAAGGTCGAAGAGTCGCTTGTGCTGAGTAAGAAACTGACCTCAGGAGGGATTTTGGTGTGCTTGGATACCCTACAGAGGTGAGAGAGAGAGAGAGAGAGAGAGAGAGAGAGAGAGAGAGAGAGAGAGAGAGAGAAAAGAAAAAAAATGAATTAAACAACCTATCTATCATTTCGTCTATCTGTTTCTCTATCCATCTATCTATCAATCTATCCATCTCTCTATCTATCTCTCTCTCTATCTATATATCTTTCTATTTTTCAGAGGTTTGATGTCGCCAACGGAATATCGAGTCTATCAGGAGTATTTGAGGGAGAAGGAAGAAGTGGAGGAGGAGGAAGAGGAGGAGGAGGAAGAGGAAGATGAGGAGGAGGAAGAGGAGTTGAGGAAGGTGCAGGAGGAGGAGAGGAGGAGGAGGAGGAGGAGGAATTCTGTGTCGCGAAGGAATGTCTCTCCGTATAGAAGATAAAAGAAGGAAAAAGAAGAAGAAGAAGAGGAAGAGGAAGAAGAAGAAGAAGAAGAAGAAGAAGAAGAAGAAGAGAGAGAGAGAGAGAGAGAGAGAGAGAGAGAGAGATTGAGAAAGATTGAGCTAGAGAGAGAACAAGAAATATATATTAAAAAATACTCATCCAGGTAAGATTTTCAACACCTGGTCAGTTGAGAAGTCACATGCCACCTTTTCCACACAATATATTATTCAAGCGATGCACGTCGACAACAACAAGATTACAGGTGCGAGAAATAGGTAAATAAGTTCTTTTTCTAATATTATTCCTTGTTATTTTCTTCCTTCATATGCATCTGAAGCGGCTGGGATTAGTTAGCAGAAGGAAAAGGAAATAAAAAAGTTAATATAATCTAACCTTTGTCTTATTATGAAAGGGTAAGTTCCTATTGTGAGTTAGAGAGAGAGAGAGAGAGAGAGAGAGAGAGAGAGAGAGAGAGAGAGAGAGAGAGAGAGAGAGAGAGAGAGAGAGAGAGAGACTCTCTCTATATATCTATATATATATATATATATATATATATATATATATATATATATATATATATATATATATATATATATATATATATATATATATATATATATATATATATATATATATATATATATATATATATATATATATATATATATATATATATATATATATATATATATATCCCTCTCATATACGCGCATGTATGTAAGTATATCTGTGTTCGTAAATCTTCATGTACGTCAAAATTTCGCCCATCTCTTCCGGAACCTAACATGACTAATTGGGATTTCGACTTGGCGGGATAATCATTATACATCTGGCAGCTGATTGGCCATTCCCGGACACCTACCGTCACAACACTTTGCTGGACCGATGAGAAGGGAGAGGGAGGAGGAGGAGGAGGAGGAGGAAGGCGATGGAGAAGGGAAGGGAGAGAAGGGAGAAGGAGAAGGATGGAGAGGGATGGGTAGGAGAGGGAGGAAGGCTGAGGAAGGAAGGAAGGGATAGAGAAGGAGGGAAGGGAAGGAGAAGGGAAGGGAGAGAAGGGAGAATTTAAGAATGGAGTGGGATGGGCAGGAAAGGGAGGAAGGCTGAGGAAGGGAGGAAGGGATGGAGAGGGAGGGAAGGAATGGAGAAGGAAAGGGAGAGAAGGGAGAATTTAAGGATGGAGTGGGATGGGTAGGAAAGGGAGGAAGCCTGAGGAAGGGAAGAAGGGATGGAGAGGGAGAGAAGGGAGAACATAAGGATGGAGGGGGATGGGTAGGAGAGGGAGGAAGGCTGAGTAAAGGAGGAGGGAAAAGGAAGGGATAGAGAGGGAGGGATGGGAAGGGAAGATGAAGGGAGAGAAAAGGGTATACGAATGGAAAGGAAGAGAATGTATGGGAAAGGGTAAGGAAGGGGAGAAGGAAGGAAAGGAGAGGGAATGGAAGAGGAAGAAATGAGGAATAAGAAGAAAAAAAATATCAAAAAGAAAACGGAGAAGGGAAAGAGAGGAAGAAGAGAAGTAAACGAGGACAAAGGAAAAAAATAAACTCTGACCTTCCCTTTCCTTTCCTACACTAATGTCTCTAAAAATACCAAGTTACATTATCCCGTTGACCGCAAGACCCCGAGAGGTTTTTCCGTATATACAAATAACAAATCCTAACCTAACCTTTCCTTTCATCTAATGGTTTTAAAAATACCAAGTTACATTATCCAGTTGACC
>NC_066530.1:20078809-20103809 GCF_024679095.1 Eriocheir sinensis
TACATACAACACACTCAACAAATCTCTACGACCCACAAATCTACTGGGCCAACCTTAGCACTGGGCGGCCGCTAGATCCCTCCCTCGCAGGCTCACTATAACCAGCTCAAGGGGAGAGGGAGAGGCTGTTAGGTGTGCGGGGAAGGTGTTCAGCGTATGCAGTGGTCGGGGCGGTACGTGCAGAAGACTGTTCTATAGCGAACTCTGGCCACGATTCGCCACTCGTCGTCGGTGCATTGGACGGGGCGAGGGAGGCGGCAGCACTTGTCATAAAGCTCCTGGGCATCTGTGAAAGGGAGAAAAGACGTGTGTATTAGATAGTATAGTTCTTGGACGTCTGTGAAAGGGATGAAAGACGTGTGTGTTAGATAGTTCGACAGATACCAATGCATAGTTCTTGGACGTCTGTGAAAGGGATGAAAGACGTGTGTGTTAGATAGTTCGACAGACACCAATGCATAGTTCTTGGACGTCTGTGAAAGGGATGAAAGACGTGTGTGTTAGATAGGGTGACAGGCACCAATGCATAGTTCTTGGACGTCTGTGAAAGGGAGAAAAGACGTGTGTGTTAAATAGGGTGACAGGCACCAATGCATAGTTCTTGGACGTCTGTGAAAGGGAGAAAAGACGTGTGTATTAAATAGGGTGACAGGCACCAATGCATAGTTCTTGGACGTCTGTGAAAGGGATGAAAGACGTGTATTAAATAGGGTGACAGGCACCAATGCATAGTTCTTGGACGTCTGTGAAAGGGATGAAAGACGTGTATTAAATAGGGTGACAGGCACCAATGCATAGTTCTTGGACGTCTGTGAAAGGGATGAAAGACGTGTATTAAATAGGGTGACAGGCACCAATGCATAGTTCTTGGACGTCTGTGAAAGGGATGAAAGACGTGTGTATTAAATAGGGTGACAGGCACCAATGCATAGTTCTTGGACGTCTGTGAAAGGGATGAAAGACGTGTGTATTAAATAGGGTGACAGGCACCAATGCATAGTTCTTGGACGTCTGTGAAAGGGATGAAAGACGTGTGTTATATAGGGTGACAGGCACCAATGCACAGTTCTTGGACGTCTGTGAAAAGGAGAAAAGACGTGTGTGTTAGATAGTTCGACAGACACCAATGCATAGTTCTTGGACGTCTGTGAAAGGGATGAAAGACGTGTGTATTAAATAGGGTGACAGGCACCAATGCATAGTTCTTGGACGTCTGTGAAAGCGAGAAAAGACGTGTGTGTTAGGTAGTGCGACAGACACCAAAAGGGAAGGTAGACAGTGTTAGCCAATGAGGAAGGAAGAAAAAAATGACTGAATTAAATAGCGAAACAATGAAATCTTAGAAGGTTACGTAGTTATGAGTGACTGAGAGAAGGAGAACGAGGAAGAGGACGAGGAGAACGAGGAGGGCCAGAAGGAGGAGAAAGGAGAAGAAAAAGAAGAAATAGGGCAAACACAGACACACACAAAAAAACGAGACCAAGAAAAAGAATTAGGACACACACACACACACACACACACACACACACATTGACGGCCCGAGCACCCCCCTGGCGGCCAAAATAGCTCCGTTGCTCGCTATAATGGAAGAGACAAGACCGGCGGGCGAGGAGACTTACCTTCTGACTGGCGGAGGAAAGAAGAGGAAAGATTTTGCTACCTGGAGGAAAGGGGAGGAGATTTTGTTACCTGGAGGAAAGGAGAGGAAAGAATTTGCTATACCGCCTTACTTTTCCTTTCTCTGTCTGTCTGTCTGTTTTTATTCCTCTCCATCTCTCTCTCCCAGCATCCTTATAACTCTTACTCTCCTTCTAAAACGCTGTACTATACTCTGTACCATACTATCTCTCTCTACTCTCCCTGTTCTTTATATTCCTTACCAAGCATCACTAGAACACCAACTCTTCCAAAACTCTCTTTCTCTCCCTCTGTTTTCATGTCGTAACACTAATACCACTTACTTTCCTTATGACAATCTAACTCTCTTCCTCCCTTGTCCCTTTATCTTCCTGTCACCACTCTCCAAGCATCACTAGAACACCAACTCTTCCAAAACTCTCTCTTTCTCTCCCTCTATTTTCATGTCGTAACACTAATACCACTTACTTTCCTTATGACAATCTAACTCTCTTCCTCCCTTGTCCCTTTATCTTCCTGCCACCACTCTCTAAGCATCACTAGAACACTCACTCTCCCAAAACTCTCTCTTTCTCTCCCTCTATTTTCATGTCGTAACACTAATACCACTTACTTTCCTTATGACAATCTACCTCTCTTCCTCCCTTGTCCCTTTATCTTCCTGTCACCACTCTCTATGCATCTCTACAACACTCACTCTCCTCCACATTGGGCATCTTCTCCCGGTCCTCGTCACACAGTCTGGTCAGGGGTATGAGGTGGTACACTCCCAGCGCCGGCACTCGGTTGCACGTGATGTACCTCAGCTGGTCCCGACCCTCCAGCTGGATCAGTCGCTCGAGCAGGCACTGAGTAAGGGACAAGCGGGGGATGGGTATTAGTTAAATGGAAAGAGGATTGAAAATGAAAGATTGACTCTGTGTAGTTAGTTAAAAGGCCTTCTCCGATGTGTTTAAGGTTGTGTTAAGGTATTGTTAAGGTACTGTAGGATTGTGTTAAGGTATCCAGTTAGTAAGAGGGTTAATGCTTTGTCTCTAGGTGTGGAATAAAGCAAGGTTTGTTTAGGAAAGCTGTAAAAGTCCTTTCTCACACGCTTTCTTTCTTCTTGATCCATTAATATTAATTAACTACAGAGTTATTTAAAAGCAAAGGGAGATGGTTATTGCTAAAACTGAGTATATGTAGTTAGGTAAAAGGTCTCTGATGTGTATTATGTCAGTGCTAAAGTACTGTAGGATTATACTGAGGGATGTACTTAAGAGGTTAGCGTTTTCTTTCTCTGCAAAGGAAACGTAATATTTATTTCTGTCAGTTTGGAAAAAAAGAATGCAAGGTTTGGCTAGGAAAGCTATGAGTCCTTTCTCGCACGCTTTCTCTCTTTTTATCCATTAAGATGTTAGATACTTACTTAGTTAAAAGGAAAGGAAGGTTGTTATTGTTAAGACTGGGAACGTACTTAGCAGGTTAGTGTTTTCTCTCTGCGCGTGAAAACAAAGAGTCCAAGATGTAGTTAGTGGGTTAGTGTAGAAGCGGGAGGTGGTGCTGACCATGACGGGGGGGAGCTTGGCCTCAGCCGCCTGCAGCACCACCAAAATCACCGTCAGCGTGGCCGCCAGCGTCAGCACTCCGCCCCGCGCACTCATCTGCACAAATGCTGAAGTGAACCAACCTGCTGAGCTGTGACACAAGGCAGCGGCTGAAACAATGGACGAAAAATAGGTGAAGACTTGCAGTCTATCACACAGTAGATGTCCGTCATGTTTATCTGCACTGTCTTATTCACACTGTTTGTTTCGATGAGAAGGACAGGTACAACAACTACCAATGCACAACTATGAATGATATAAACAAATTAGGGGATAAAAATGGATCGTGGGGGACGCCGGTGGAGTGTCACCCAGCAAGGCCTCCTGAACACTGACTTTAACTTAAACACAAATATAATGGCCTTAGCTTGAGAGAGACGTGGACTCAACCAACTTCAGGACACTCGGACTTTGACTTAGGGACTTGTAGAATGGATTCGACAAACTGACTGACCTGACGTACTCTCATAAACTCACTCAGCTCCTTATGTACCCTTGGGAAGACCTTGACACTCAGACTTTGATTAAGGACTTGTAGAATGGACTCAACAGGACAAACTGAATGACTGACTTGCTCGTATGGACTTAACCAGCTTCAAGACCCTTGGGAAGTACTAATGACACTTATAACATGACTTAAGGACTTGAAGAATAGACTCAACTTGAAAAACTGAATGACTGACTTACGTTGATGGACTTAACCAGCTTCTGAAGACCCTTGGGCACTAATGACACTTGGAATGCGACTGAACGACTTGTAAAATGGACTCAATTGGACAAACTGAATGATGGACTTACGTTTATGGACTTAGCCAGGTTCTGAAGTCCTCTTGGTAAGTCTCCTTTTCACTCTCACCGAAAAACGACCTCAACTTCCAAAAGGGCGAATTTACAACCCAACGCAATGGCCCGATCAACAGTCTATTAGCAGCGGCACACAATTATCTCTTGGCTAATTGACTTGGCGGCTCATTAGAGGGTCTCGTGGCGATCACACTCACATTAGCGCTTGACTGATTGACTGATTGGCGGATTGGAGGCACAAAGTGAGGTCGCGTGTTGCTCTCCAGACAGTCGATGAAAGAGTGAAGTTGACCCGATCATCTTGTGGATATAGTCATCGGCGTAGGAGGAGGGAGGAGGAGAGGAGGAGGGGGAGGGGGAGATAGGGGTATAGGGAGGATGAGGTGATGCTGAGGATAGGAAAAGTAGGAGGAGGAGGAGGAGGAGGAGGAGGGTAAAGGACGCCGTAAGAATGGAAAGAGAAGAGGAGGCAGAGGAAAGATGCAGATAAAAAAGAAAAAAAGGAAAAAATGAAAAAGAACTAGAAGAAAACAGTTAACTGGTTAAGAGGAGGAGAGGGAGAAAGAAGGAGTAGGAGGAGGAGGAGAAGGAGAAAGAGGAGAAGGGGGAGGAGGTATTGCTAACTCCACCCTTTCGTCAGTGCTTACAATTCGCTGATGGCCGAGGTCTGAGTCGCAGCCTCGCCCCTCTACGCGATGCAAGTGTTGTGTGGTGTGTACAAATAGTTATGAATCACTGTTTACTTGTATGAACGGACGGAAGGCGTAAATGAAAATATTAATACTACAACTACTACTATTGCTACTGTTACTACTACTACGAACCAAGTGTTGTGTGGTGTGTCAATAGTTATGAATCACTGTTTATTTATATGAATGGACGGAAGGCGTGAATGAAAATACTACTACTACAACTACTACTACTACTACTACCATTACTATTATATTGCAGAATTTACCAGTGGAAGGGATAAAAGAGTTCAGATGCGAGTGACTTCTTGCATAAGGGATTTGGACAGTATAGGGATGAGCAAGAGTAGAAAGTCGTGTTTTAAAGTTTACCAGCGGAAGGAATAAAATAATGCAAATGCTGGTGAACTCTTGCATAAGGGATTTGGACAGTATAGGGATGAGCAAGAAGGGAAAGTCGTGTGCAGCGGGACCGCGGGAGGGGGTAGGGAGGCATACAGTTAATAAGTTCAGAAGAGCAGTCAGCATGAAAGTATAGATAAAAAACAGAAAGAGAAGCAACAACTGGTCGAAGAATGCGTGACAGGCCTTGGTACAGCGCCTTGGCGGCGTCATAACAGAGGTGACTTGAGCAACATCCAAATATTGACGTTTTTCGAAGCTTTCTGTCACTTGGGGCTGAGTGTTGCATTCCTCCTGTTGCCAAAGCCCCTACGAATAGCTGCTTGAGGTTGTGTAAGGTATGGTGTAACGTGTGCATGTGTGGATGTGAGGTGGGAAGGTATGTAGGAGATATAGCGATTGATAGATAGATAGATAGATAGATAGAGATAGATAAAGAGAGGGAGAGAGAGAGAGATTAGTTAAGAAGAAGGTTTTATCACACTGTATACCTCCTCCTCCTCCTCCTCCTCTGGCATTCATCTTCCGACCTGCTTGAAGAAATAACTCATGACACACACACACACACACACACACACACACACACACACACACAAATCAGAATACAAGCCTAGCATCTCGGTTCTTGCTGTTAACTCCTCTTTCTCCTCCTCCTCCTCCTCCTTATTGACGCAGCCCAATAACCCATAATCCCTCTCTCCTTGACCTCAACAACCTTTCGCCAATGCAGTGTTGTAGCTACCCGCGGCCCTCCACGCCCAAAGTAGCCCATGAATTCTCCGCCATGAATGACCCGCTAAACTTTACAATACTACATGCATCATCTATAGTTTTAAAGGTAATTGTGTCCTGTATGAGTCTCCACAGACCACGACTTTCATACAGGCCCGTCAAAGCCGCTCCAGAGATAGCCCAAACCGACGCGAAAAACCGCGACGTAGGCGTTGGCAACGTTTTATTGCATGCCAGAGTTTACTGAGTAATCTTCCTCTTCTTCCTCCTGTGGCCGGTTTCTGACTGTATCTTCCTCTTCTTCTTCCGGGGGTTGAGGGAGCCCTGGTGTCTCAACAGCAACGCAAAAAGGAGAGTGTTAAACAAAAACAACGTTAGTCTTCGTTCAGCTTTCTCGAGGACTATGGTAGGACTCAACCCCTCCTCGGCACCCCTTCCTTGATACCTCTTCACCTTGTCTACCTTGTCGTGTGGATTTCTGTGCGTTTTGATCCCTATATCAGCCCCCACGACCATCCAGAGGGTTAGTTTCGTGTCCTCAAAACAAAAGGTTGCACCAAACACTTGGGGCGCGCGTCAAGCCTTGCGGGACCTCGCTCACTCCGCCAGACCTATGATCTAATTTTAGCCCTTGGCCCGGCCCAGGGAGACGAGGGGCACACGACATTACATCATCGTCTCTGTTGTGTATTCCAGGCGTATTTCATGTTATGGGAGGCTCTAGCATGGTTCTTGATGCTGAGAGGTGGAGTGGGGGACCGTGCCATGCTGTGGGTGATGGATACGTAAGCACAGCGGAGGTGGCAGCCGCTGAGGGGACGAGAATGGGCGCCGCCCTGGCCGCCTGTTCAAGTCTCCTCGTGGTCTACCTCGCCTCAAACTGCATTACGAGACATTTTTAGGGCCCGCAGGTGTTGCATGGTGAAGGGTGGCCCAGCAGCTGTCTTCCTTCCTTGATTCACCCTACTAAAGTCCCTCCTTCACGCCTTATTCCCTACTAAGTATATGAGTGATTATACATCGCCATCCTCACACGCACACGAGTACACATACATACACACTAACATGGGCACACATAGATCACACAGATGTACATACACAGACCCGACGTAATCTTGCCGTCACTCCCTCGTTTTCTGCCTCAAGTCACCAGGCCGTTCCGATGGGCGTCAAGTATTGCAGTGTGGAGGATTGCATAGTACCCTCCCATCCTCCTTCATACTTATTCCTACGTCAGTAATTTATTCTTCCCTTCCCTATGTACTTATTGAAGGCATTGTACTTCTTCATCACTCATTCTCTCCCTCACTGCCCGTCTCTGCTCCCCTACACACACACACACACACAGCCGTCGTGATCTTGCCTTCACTCCCTCGTTTTCTGCCTCAAGTCACCAGGGCGTTCCGATGGGCGTCACGTATTGCAGTGTGAAGGATTGCATAGTACCCTGACATAAATCCTCTCTCCTTCCCTGCCATACGTACTTATTGAAGGCATTGTACATCATCGACTCTCTCTCTCCCTCTCTCTCACAGCCCCGTCTCCGCCCTCCTAAACACACACACACACATACACACACGCTTACCACACAGTCACCACCTCCGAATTTAAGTCCGCGATCAAAAAATCCTCCCCGTACAGTGCGGGCTATTAATACCGTCCACTTTATGAGCTTGTTAATTGCCTCCAAACAAGGTTATCGTGAGTGTGATTATGCTGGTCAGTGGTCACCCCGCCCCGACTGTCACGCGGCCTGCATAACTCCCTGCCTCCCTCCCCCTTTCCTCCTTAGCTCCCTCCTCCCTTCCTCCCTCTTACTGCTTATCTTTTTTCATATCTCTTTCTCTCTCCCTCTCCTTTTTCTCTCCATTTCTCCCTCTCTCGCTTCATCTGCTTCCTCCCTCTCTCCCTCTCTCCCCTTTCGTCCCTAGCTCCCTTCTCCCTTCCTACTGCATATTTTCTTCCTATATCTCTCTCTCCCTCCCCTTTTTCTCTCCATTTCTGCCTGTCTCCCTTCATCTGCTTCCACCCTCTCTCCCTCCCTCCCTCTTTTCCCTCTCCCCTTTCGTCCCTAGCTCTCTCCTCCCTTCCTTCCTCCTACCGCTTATCTTCTTCCTATTTATCTCCCTTACCCTCTCCTTTTTCTCTCTATTTCTGCCTCTCGCTTGATCTGCCTCCTCCCTCTCTCCCTCCCTTTCCTTCCTCACCTCTCTCCCTCCCTTCATCTGCTTCCTCCGTCTCTCCCTCTCCCTTTCCTTCCTCTCTCTTCTCCCAATTCCTCTCTCGCTCCCTCCCCCCCCCCCCCCACACACACAAACTCTTAATCTACCATCACGATCACATATCAAAATTATAATGAGTGATTCGAATTGGCTCCTCCTCCTCTTCCATGCTCCGCCCTCCCCTGTCCTGTTCCGTCCAGCCCATCTCCTGTGTTTGGAAATTGTGGAATGCTTTAAAAATCTATAAATAGCTGTGTCTTGTCTGTCTCCCGTGTGTGTGTGTGTGTGTGTGTGTGTCCAAGGTACTCAGCAAATTCCTGTATCTTTCAGGTCTCTCTCTCTCTCTCTCTCTCTCTCTCTCTCTCTCTCTCTCTCTCTCTCTCTCTCTCTCTCTCTCTCTCTCTCTCTCTCTCTCTCTCTTATCTATATGAGGGAAAAGAAGGAGGATGTGAGGAGAAAGGGGAGGAAAGGAAGGGAAGGGAGGAAAGAAGTTTATAAAAGGGAGAAAAAAGGGAGGGGGAGAAGGGAAGGGAGGAGAGGAAGAGAGAGAATGGAGGAAAGAAAGGAAAGTAGGGAAGGAGAGGAAGGAAATGGAATGAGAGAGAGAGAGAGAGAGAGAGAGAGAGAGAGAGAGAGAGAGAGAGAGAGAGAGATGTGTGGTGACAGGAATTAGTTGAAAGGGAAATGTCAAGTTGCATTAAAATCATCATAATGTAAGTGTGTGTGTGTGTGTGTGTGTGTGTGTGTGTGTGTGTGTGTGTGTGTGTGTGTGTGTGTGTGTGTGTGTGTGTGTGTGTGTGTGTGTGTGTGTGAAGGAAAGAGAGAGAGAGAGAGAGAGAGAGAGAGAGAGAGAGAGAGAGAGAGAGAGAGAGAGAGAGAGAGAGAGAGAGAGAGAGAGAGAGAGAAATCGGAGACTTTGAAAGAATATCCAGCTTAGACAATTCTCTCGCTTTCTCTCTTTTTTTCCTTTGTCTTACACTTGCTTTCTTTTCCTCTCTCTCTTTCTCTTTTTTATCTTTATATATATATATATATATATATATATATATATATATAGATCTCTCTCTCTCTCTCTATTATTTTTTTTCCTTTTACAGTTCTTCCTTTTCCTCTTTTCCACTTTGCTTCGTTCGGTCTTTGTCACAATTTCTTTACCTGTTCTCGCATTTATCAATCTCTCTCTATGTATCACTTCACTTATCATCCCTTTGTTCTCCCTTTCTCTCTACTTTCTCCAGTTCCTCTCTTTACTGTCCATTTTCTCGCTTTATTTATCTATTTTCCAATCTATCAATCTGTCTATGTCATTCCGATCTCCCTCCCAGACAGACAGACAGACAGACAGACTATTGCGTAGAAAGTCTTGCCAACGCACTAAATATTTTGACTGGAATGCTTGGAGTCAGGTAAGTCTCTCTCTCTCTCTCTCTCTCTCTCTCTCTCTCTCTCTCTCTCTCTCTCTCTCTCTCTCTCTCTCTCTCTCTCTCTCTCTCTCTCTCTCTCTCTTCTTTCCTTTCTTGTTTTTCTTGGTACCTCCTCCTCCTATTTTTCGCACTCTTCCTTCTTCCCTTTTTCCTCCTCCTCCTCCTCCTTTTCTTCTTCTTGGTACTCCTCCTACTTCACTTTCTTTCCCTCCTCCTCCTCCTCCTTTTCATTCTATTCTCTCTTGCTTTCTTTACTTCACCTCCTCCTCCTCCTACTCTTTTTCGAAATCCTACTTCTTTTTTTTTTCCTCCTCCTCCTCTTCCTCCTTTTTCTCCTTTCTTCTTTACGTTCGCCTTCTACTCCATTTTCTTTCCCCCCTCTTCCTCCTCCTCCTCTCACTCACCTAACAAATTACAACGCCGATCAAAAGGCATCTCGTCGGACATCTTAAAGCACCTTGCCTTACCAAAACCTAACGAGATGTCTTCTTTACGGCACGAAGCAACCTTATCAATACAGGTTACGTGTGCCCTGGGACCTGACTCTATAACGTTATGGCAATACTTCTTATATGATTCTCTTGCAGTATATTTTGAGTAGCAGTAGTAGTGGTAGTAGTAGTAGTAGTTGTAGAGGCTTTTATTACTTACTTCTGTTCCTTTCTTTACCCCTCGACTGGTTTCTCTACTGTAAAGTGTGGTATGTCCCTAAGCTTTCTTGTTCCACTCTAGAAACTTTTGACAATACGCCTTATTTGATTGTTTTGCATTATGTTTCCTATGGGTTGTAGTAGTTGTGAGTGCCTTCATTTCTCTTGTTCTATCACTAGCTCTTGACTGTTTCCTGTTATGTAAGATGAAGTAAGAAAAAACAGCTTGTCAGTATGAAATCAGATATATAAGATGGAGTATAGGCGTGGGAAAGAGGAATTGAAAGACAGAATCGAGCAGTAGATTAATATAGCTTTGAAATAATACTAATACCACTAATACTAATAATACCCAGAATACACCCGTTCAAGACTATAACCATAATACCCATGAATATTAACTCTGATAAATATGGCTGAGTATAGACGTAATTAACAGGAATTAAAAGACAGAATCGAACTGTAGATTAATATAACTTTGAAATAATACTAATACCACTACTACTAATAATAATAATACCCAGAATACACCCGTTCAAGACTATAACTAGAATACCCATAAATATTAACTCGTATACATAAGATACAGACGTGAATAAGAGGAATTGAAAGACAAAATCGAACAGTAGATTAATATAGCTTTGAAATAATACTAATACCACTACAAATAATAATACCCAGAATACACCCGTTCAAGACTATAACCATAATACCCATGAATATTAACTCGTATACATAACATAAAGTACAGACGTGAGAAAGAAGAATTGAAAGACAGACTCGAACAGTAGATTAATATTGCTTTGAAATAATACTAGTACCACAACTACTACTAATACCCAGAATACACCCGTTCAGTACTATAATAACAATACCCATAAATATACCAAAGAAAGATTTACTAGAACTAGGTTAACAGCTGTAATAGGCGACTAATTAAAGTACATCATCTGTTTTTTATAAGGGGAAACAAAGTACGGGATCATCTCTGTAGACTTTATTATGAGAAAAAAAAGTAATGACACATCATTAGAATTAAGGAGAATTAAGATGTACAGAAATATAAATAGAAGGAGTTGAACCACTAATGAGCAGAACGAAGTGGGATCAAAATAATACCAAACCGACTCGAATATTAACTATAATATTCAACGGAAAGAAAAGTATTGGAACATTTATACGAGGTAGGAAGTGGAACCAAAATAACTTTCACTCAACTCTTCAAATGGAATAAACAGAGCATTGGAACCTTTATCTTAATCCTAAAAACACGTGAGGGTAAGATATAAACCACTGGATCGCCTTTGTGAAGAGTTTAATCCACCACCTTGGTAGGAACACAACAGGAAGAGAGAATCGGGTCACACCACTTGTTCAGTAGCTACAGCCTTGGATGGTAACTCTAGCCTAGGAATGATGACAAATGGGTAACAAAATAAATAGGTATAGCAATAACAGCCTCAGATATCATTCCCTAGCTAATTAGTCAGTCAATGGGGAAAGCGCCGGGGGGTGCGTCGCCTCGTCCACCCTACGACGCCAAGCCCGGGGGTCCCTCCGGGCAAGTATCCATGCAGGCCCCCTTCCCATCCTGAGTAGGCTACCTCCTGGCAAGATCTATCGACTTGCTCAAACCACGAATTCTGTGGGCGTCCCCTTGGCCTCCTCCACTCAGGATTGCCTCTTAGAGACAATCCGGTGAGCAGGCTCAGCCTCTGGGCAGCGAGCCACGTGCCCGTATAGCCGGAGTTGGTGTTGACGGACCATGCAGGTATTATATGTCGAATCAGTCTCACGGAGTAGTCGCCGGTTTGACACAAAGTCATTCCAGCGATATCCCAGGAATCTGCGTAGACATTTATTACCAAAGTCATCAATCCGCCTCTCCAAGTCCATATTCAGTGTTCCCTAGCTAAGAAAAACTGCAAACTCAAAACAGTAGACATAAGGAGTTTGTCACCTGTGAGGGGGTGAGGGCTGCTGGCTGACACTCTACACTATTCCTTACTCCCTTGTGCTGTGTCGTGTGTTCCTCGCGCCCTAGCTAAGGAGTGGAAGCGGAAAACTGTAGATACAAGGAGCTTGTCAGCTGTGAGAGGCCGACACACTACATTATTTCCTTTACCTTCCTCCGCCTCTGCTCTCGGTCTGCAGGCAGGGCTCCAGACGTAGAGAAAAGAACATAAAGGCAAACCCAATCATCAGCTCTTAAATTAAGGGACGCAGAATGCTCTCTCGCTGTCATTATTTATTGTTTATCTTCCTCTTGTGGACACGGGAGGTACAAGAGTGGTGGCCAGGCCTGCACACACAAGGGTTTACACGCAGAAGGTGTAGAGCTCCGCCTCGTCGCAGCCCTCGCGGCAACACCTCGCCCGCAGCTTGCTCAGCGTCTGCCGCTTGTCGCGCGCCGTGTGTGTCAGCCCCGGGGCGAGTGGTGAGCCAGGCCGCCGCTCGCCGCCCCGACTCAGCCTCACCAGAGCAGAGAGGAAGGTGTCGGGCCGCGCCTCAACCCGCCAACCTTCAGGGGAGGGAACACGGAGCTATACCAGTATTCTTAAAAGTCTCGGACTCCCATTTTACGACTGTTTCCGAAGGCCACAGAGAAGATTAGCCGGGTTTTCATGGGCGATTTTTCCGTTCAAGATGCAAAAGTCGTGCAAAACTATCACCAGGATCACGAAACAATCCATGAAAATCCCAGCAACTTCTACGAGAGGCTTTTCACACAGGCGAACTGAGGTACCGATACGTTTAAGAATACGAGTTTTAGGATCAAGAGGAAGGGGGTTTGGGACTCGGCAAAGAGAACGGAGAGCGGAGAGTTCTGCCGCGGATAATAATGAAGGTAGAGGTAACGTTGGGAGCGAAAGCTATTAGCTGCGCGAGGAGGTGGTGCTCATCTCCGTATCTCCGTACTCAACACCCATAGAAACAACAACGACAACAATAACAACAACTACTACTACTACTACTACTACTACTACTACTACTACTACTACTACTACTACTACTACAATAAAATGAATATAATACCGTGTGAGAGAGAGAGAGAGAGAGAGAGAGAGAGAGAGAGAGAGAGAGAGAGAGAGAGAGAGAGAGAGAGAGAGAGATTAATACATAAACGGTAATCAGCATGTGTGTGTGTGTGTGTGTGTGTGTGTGTGTGAAATATTAATAAGTAATCAAAAAGTCTCGTAATAGCTGCTCTATTGCCTCCTAATTGCCCTTGAATCGTTTGTTTGAAGGTGTCAAAGGTAATTAACACCCTCCATTTGACCTATGTGTGTGTGTGTGTGTGTGTGTGTGTGTGTGTGTGTGTGTGTTTCCTCTCCTTTCCTATCCCTTTCCTCTCCTTCCCTTAATATCTCTTCCCATCCTGTTCAAACCGTTCCTTTCCCTTCCCTTCCTCTCGCACCCTATTCCGTCCCTTTCATATTCTTCCTATCCTATTCCCTTCCCTTTATTTCGTATTTAATCCTACCTTCCCTACCCTTCCTTTCCCTACCATACCCTTCCCTTACCATTCCATCTCATACCCTCCCTTCCTTTCCTATCATTTCTTTGCCTTCCCTTTCATTTCTCTTCCCATCTCATAACTTCCCATCCCTTCCCTTCCTCTTACTGTGTGTGTGTGAGCCACTTACCAGGTTCTGCAAGGAGGTCTTCGTAGCTGTTGGTGTCTTGCATATCCCAGGCTGGAATAAGGTCTGGAGAGCCTGAAAGAGAGAGAGAGAGAGATAAAGACGAATAAATAAAAGATAAGGTGGAGATAGAGAGGGAGGAGAGATGAAGAAAAAGGTAGAAATAGAGATAGATAAAAATAAGTTGACGTAGAGATAGAGAGGGAGAGGTTGAGAGAGGTAAATAAAATGGTTGAGGAAGATGGGAGGTAGAGAAAGTGGATGAGAGAAGTAGAGGAAGATGGATACAGAATTATACATAGAAGTTCAAGTAAAGGCAGGAAAGGAGAAAGTTAGAAAGGTAGATATAGAGAGGAAGAAAGGTAGAGGGAGTTATAGAGGTCGAGAGGTTAAAGTCATAAAAATAGAAAGGTAGAGGTAGAGAGAAGAAAACAAGGTGAGGGGGAGGCAAAGTAAAGGCAGGAAAGGAGAGAGAAAGTTAGAGGGGTAGATATACATAGAGAGGAAGAAAGGTAGAGGGAGTTGTAGAGGTCGAGAGGTTAAAGTCATAAAAATAGAAAGGTAGAGGTAGAGAAGAAAACAAGGTGAGGGAGAGGAAAAGTAAAGGGAGGTAGATAGAAACAGATAAGAAGATAAATAAAATAAATATAAATATACAAATTAATAAAGTAAATGAATATATAATTCAAAAAATTCATAAACAAAAATAAATAAATGAAAATCACACAAAAATTTACATTCAAACAAAGGAATATATTTAACTGCACTAATGAAACATATTACACATTTTTTCACTCCCTTTTCATTACGACTCATTTTTCCGCCATAAACCATTCGCTTCCAAAGGCAAAGAATCCGAAACCTTTAAGAGACAATCAGAATCTTTATAGAACAAAGTAATGCAATAAATGGCGTAAAGGCTGTGATAATTTCTGTATATTTCTATTAAGCATTTTTCCGCCATAGATACTTTGAACCTGAAGGCGAGATAATCAGAATCTTTTCAAAACGATACAAATGCAATAAATGATAATATAAAAGACTGAATTACATTACACATTATTTTTTTTTACATATATTTCTGATCCAAGACGTAAACAGAATATATGAAATAACTGTTAATATGGATAATTATACTACTACTATTATTATTGTTATTGTCACTACTACTACTACTACTACTACTACTACTACTACCACTACTACTACTACTACCACTACTACTACTACTACATAAATGATACCTCCACCCATGTTTATTTTCCCGACACCACCACTACTACTACTACTACTACTATTACTACTACTACAAAAACTACTATTACTACTACTACTACTACTACTACTACTACTACCACTCACCGTTCAGTCTGTCCAGCTCGTCACGGGAATATTTCTGGTTGTTTACATTTTCCCAAAGTGGCAGAGACTCAAACACAGGCCCTGGGGAAAAAGAAGAAGAAGAAGAGGAAGAAGAAGAAAAAGAAGAAGAAGAAGAAGAAGAAGAACAAAAATAATAACAAAAACAAGGAGAGAGAGAGAGAGAGAGAGAGAGAGAGAGAGAGAGAGAGAGAGAGAGAGAGAGAGAGAGAGAGAGAGAGAGAGAGAGAGAGAGAGAGAGTTAATTAGTACAGTTACACCTTCATTTACATTAAACTAGCCATGAATTAGCAATCATTACCATTAAAACAATGTTATAATAATAATAATAATAATAATAATAATAATAATAATAATAATAATAATAATAATAATAACAATAACAATAATGATTGGTCAAGCGGGGATCAATTAAAAACTTTAGTCAACGTTTCCCTCACAAAACAATGGATCCCAGAAATGATTAGTACACACACACACACACACACACACACACACACACACACACACACACACACACACACACACACACACACACACACACACACACACACTCCTCCCTTCCCCATTGAATAGAAAAAGTTCATATCACCTCTATACATGAATGGCACCTCTCCTACATACATACATACATTCATACATACATACACAAATATACTTACCATCATTCTCTCGGCGTCTTCCTCTGATAGCAATTGGTTGAGAGCGAATCATGATGCCAGCGTTACCTGTTTGGAAGAGGAGAACAGATGAAGGTAAGGTAAGGAAAGGTAAGGTAAGGTAAGGTAAGGTAAGGTAAGGTAAGGTAAGGTAAGGGGAGGTGAGGTGAGATAAGGTAAGGTAAGGTAAGGTAAGGTAAGGTAAGGCAAGGTGAGGTTAGGTGAGGCAAGGTAAGGTAAGGTAAGGTAAAGTAAGGCAAGGTGAGGTTAGGTGAGGCAAGGTAAGGTAAGGTAAGGTAAGGTAAGGTAAGATAAGGTAAGGTAAGGTAAGATAAGGTAAGGTGAGGTTAGGTGAAGTAAGGTAAGGTTAGGTAAGGTAAGGTAAGGGAAGGTGAGGTTAGGTAAGGTAAGGTAAGGTAAGGTAAGGTGAGGTGAGGTTAGGTGAGGTAAGGTAAGGTAAGGTAAGGTAAGGTAAGGTCTATAAAAATTGCCTGCGCCATGACGGGCTGGGCCGACCACCATGGACCTGAAGAAAGCCTACCGGCACTACAGGCGAACACGTAAAAAAAAAAAAAAGTAAGGTGAGGTAAGGGAGAGCACTGGAAGAATAAGACAATGAAAAAAGTAAGGTAAGGTAAGGGAGAGCATTGGAAGAATAAGACAATGATCCAAGGCTGACAGGTAAGGAGGGTGAAAAGAAGTAAAGACAAGGGGAATTAAGATAGGTGAGAAGTGTGAAAGGAAGGAGGAGAGACATGAGTGTAAGAGAGAAGGGAGAAAAAATATAAGAGTTGACAGAAGATAAATATTAGGGGAAGAAGGATACGAAGTGGGATTTTTTTTTTTTTTTTTTTTACAGCAGAGGAGTCAGTTCAAGGGCATAAAAAAGGTAACAAATGTTAAAAAAAAAAAAGACCGCTACTCACTGCTCCTAAAAAAGAGTCAGAGGAGTGGCCGAAACATAGGTCAATTTCTGGGGAGGAGAGGTGTCCTGATGGATGGAAGGATAGAGGAGATAATAGACTACAGAAGAAACATAGATAGATAGATAGATAGATAGATAGATAGATAGACACAGCACCCAAAACACATAACATGGACCAATATTAAGTTTATTCCAACACGTTCATATGCAACAGAAAAAAAATAAGAAAAATAAATATTAATACGACTAATTATAATACAACTGATTAACGGTGATAACACACACACACACACACACACACACACACACACACACGAACATTCCTCTCCTCTCTAGTCTCCCTCCTCTTCCTTTCTTTCTTCTTTTACTTTCTTTCTTTCTTTTTCCTTCTTTCTTTCTTTCTTACTTTATTCGTCCTTTCTTTCTTTGTCTTTCTTTTATTCTTTATTTATGTTATTTGCTTATCTTTATTATTTTTCCTTTATTGATAAATACTCCGTGATTTCCGTTGACGAAGAAGTAATCAAAGTCCAGTGAGACGGAGATGAGCACCAAGGCAACGCGCAACTACAGATACGCCCCCAGCCTTACTAATGAAGACGTTGGTATTCTCTGAGCGTTAAACCAACCCTCGAGCGACTCTTTGGGGCGCCAAGCGAGCGGTCATTACCATAAACAGACTCTCGCTTGATCGTTTGCATTCGTTTTTGCTCACTTGAATCGGAAGGAGAGGGAGAGAGGGGGGGAGGGAGGGTGTGAGAGAGAGAGAGAGAGAGAGAGAGAGAGAGAGAGAGAGAGAGAGATACATACATACATACATACAAACAGACAGACAGACAGAAAAAGACACAGACAGGCAGACAGACAGACAGACAAACAGACTAACTGACTGACTGACTGACTAACTGACCCACCCACTGACTGACTAAAAAATAAAGAAAAGACAAATAAAGAAAGAAAAATACACAAGAACCTCAACCCACCTCAAAATATATATAAAAACTCCTAAGAATATTAATTAATCCACTATCCACTCATCATTATCCAGCGAGCGGCCGTTAACATAAGAGACTCTCGTTTGACAATCCAATCCTTTTTATCTCCACGTTTTAGTATATTCGAAGGACTTTTAATTTATGGCAGACGCGAGGGTAAATTAGTTCAAGTGACTCCCACAAAGAGAATGCGAATGATTTTCCAAGTGGGCGAAGGCGTCTGAGATTACCACGGGCCCAGAAATGAAGGTAAAGAAGACGAGCGGAAAAGTATAAAAGAGAGGAATAAATTAAAGAATAAAAAGAAGAAAAGAGATACAGGAAGCCCAGAGAAGATATTGAAGACGAGAAGTAGAAAAAAGAAGAAACTGAAGAAGAAAAAGATAGAAATAGAAAGCCCAGAAAAGATATTGAAGACGAAAAAGCAGAAAAAAAGAAAAAGGCATCGAAGAAAAACGAAAGAAAAAAAATATATACAGTAAATTCGAATACAGAACCCATTTATTCCTAAAAAAAAGGGTCTCATTGAACTCTTCGATTCCTTTCACTATAGCATATTAAACCCCCTTTCCTGGACCCTATAGGCTTGAAAAAGTAATATAATATTTGCTTAATGCGAGAGGAAAGGAAGAAAGAAAAGTGTAAGAATCAAGTCATGTATAAGACGTGTATATCCTTTTTTTCTATATATGTCTCGGTAAAAGAAAAGGGTCTCACTAAAGTCCTCGATTCCTTTCACTATATATTGGACCCTATAGACTTCAAAAGGTAATATAATGTTTGCTTAATGCGAGAGGAAAGGAAGAAAGAAAAGTGTAAGAATCAAGTCATGTATTAGACGTGTATATTCATCTTCTATACATGCCTCGGAAAAAGAAAAAGGGTCTCACTAAACTACTCGATCCCTTTCACTGTAGTATAATTAGCCTCCTTCTGGCAGACCGATCCTCCTACTAAACTTTCTGCGGGACAAATTATCCTTAATGAAGTTACCAGAGAGGAATTTGATCCTTCTCATGTGTAGTAGGCGGTGGTTCATATAGGGCACAAGACGGGAGGGAGGGAGGGAGGGAGAGAGGGAGTAAGGGGGAGAGAGAGAGAGAGAGAGAGAGAGAGAGAGAGAGAGAGAGAGAGAGAGAGAGAGAGAGAGAGAGAGAGAGAGAGAATATGAAAGGAAGAAAAAGAGAAAGAAAAAGCAAGGAGGGGAGGGGTAGAGGTGACGCGCGTCTTGTAAAACTCTACAGTAAGACCCAACCTTTTTTCACTTACTCTCGCATTTATTTCCATCAACTTTACACTTCTTTCTTTTTAAGTATTTAAGTACCGTGGGAAAACACACACACACACACACACACACACACACACACACACACACACACACACACACACACACACACACACACACACACATTTCAACCTATCCGAGTCTTACCCACTTGAAGGTAAGACAATTGAAGGAAGACGAATAGATAGATAGATAGATAGATAGATAGATAGATAGACAGACAGACAGATAGATACAGAACCAGGGATGACCACGGGAAGAGACAGATGAAGGGAGACAGGAGAGGGACAAAGAGAAATAGCCAAACCGAGGAAGGAAGATGGAAGGGAAGGGAACAGAAGGGAAGGGAAGGGAAGGAGACATAGGCATCTAAGTAGCCACCAGAGAAGGAAGGGAAAGGAAGGAAGGGAAGGAAAGGGAAGGGAAGGGAAGGGAAGGGAAGGAGACAGAGGCATCTAAGTAGCCACCTGACACCAAGTAAGGGAGAAGGAAGGGAAGGGAAGGGAAGAGAAGGGAAGAGAAGGAAGGGAGACCTTGGAATCAAAGCAGCCACTAGAAACCAGGTAAGGGAGAAGGGAGAGAAGGGAAGGGAGGATGAGGAAGGAAAGGGAAGGGAGAGGTATACATAGGGACAGTGTGGCTTGACTGGGAATCGGATCAAAACAATGGAGGTGACGTCTGGGCCCGACATAACGTCAATGAAGGCCGACGGGGCGGCTGATCAGAAGATGCCCGCGAGGAGGAGGATAAGAAGAGAAGGGGAGGAAGGAAAGGAGAGTGTGGAAGGTGAAGGAGGACGATAATGAGGAGTGAAGGGAGAAGGACGAAGAGAAGATTTAAGAGGAGAAGATAACGTAAGGAAAGGAAAGACGAAGGAGAGAAAACGGACTAAATAAAGTAACTAGAATGGAAGGAAATACGCAAAAAGGGATAATATCGGAAGAATAATAAATGATGAGCAAAACTAAGCCATAAAGGAAGAAAAAAATGAAAAAGGGGAAGAAAGGACCCTAAGAATTAAGGAAAGAAATGAAGGAATGGACAGTAGTAATTATGAAGACTGGCAAGCACTGATTCAAGACACTCACACCACCTTTACCACGCCCGAAGAGATCTCGTCGCTGAAAACCCGCGGGAGAAAGACTCAAGCACTGATACAAGACACTCACATCGCCTCCTAACAGAAATCGCCGCTAGTTTCCGCTGAAAACCCGCGGGAAAAAGACCCAAGCACTGATACAAGACACCCACACCACATTTACCACGCCCTAAGAGATCTCGTCGCTGAAAACCCGCAGGAGAGACTCAAGCACTGATACAAGACACCCACACCACATTTACCACGCCCTAAGAGATCTCGTCGCTGAAAACCCGCGGGAGAAAGACCCAAGCACTGATACAAGACACCCACACCACCTTTACCTCGCCTTAGAAGAGCTCGTCGTTGAAAGGCCGCTAGAGGGAAAATGAAGCAGCTTAAGAAGAGATAAGGAAGATTGGGGTCTATAGAAGGGCCGTTTTGGGAGGGAGGGAGAGGAAATAGAAGAGAGAGAGAGAGAGAGAGAGAGAGAGAGAGAGAGAGAGAGAGAGAGAGAGAGAGAAACAAATGAATAGGCAATGTCTTCTTCTTAGTCAATCTCTTCCTCGTTCTCCATCGGGCTCCTGCATAAACAGTCCCTTCCCCTCCTCCCCCCTTTCCCTTCCCTCCCTTCCCCTTCCCTTCCCTCTCGCCTTCCTTACTTCTCCTCCTCCCCGACCCCTTCCCTCCCTTCCCTCCCCTTCCTTACTTCTCCTCCTTCCCGACCCCTTCCCACCCTTCCCTTCCCTTCTTCCCGACCCTTCCCCGCCCCCCCGACCCACCTGTTCCACCTGCCAATTCTGCAGATGGTTCGGCGATACACCCGTGGAATAAAACACCTGACTTACTTTCCTCGTTTCCTTTACTTTCCCTTGTCATCGATATTCTACGACAGCAAGATACAGTGAAGTTTCTCAATGCTTTCTCCCTGTTTAAAATATGTTCCTCTATCTCCAGCCTTAGTCTACGTATTAATCAATCAGTCAATAGGGGAGCGTCGCCTCGCCCACCCTACAACGCTAAAGTAGTAGGATTTATCGACTTGCTCAAGCTATGAACTCTGTGGGCGTCCCCTTGGCCTCCTCCACTCGAGGTTGTCCGGTGATTTAAATGTATCTCCCTTTTATTCCATTTTTTTTTTCCAACGTAAGTGTATAGTATCTTTAGACGTAGAAAAGGGCGCGTATTCTAAAGCCTTTCCACTACTGCTAACGACGAACTCTGTGGGTGTCCCCTTGGCCTCCTCCACTATATTTATCCGGTGAACAAAATGTGTCTCCCTTTTATTCAATTTCTTTTTCCAAGGTAAGTGTATAGTATCTTTAGACGCAGGAAAGGGCGCGTATTCTAAAGCCTTTCCACTACTGCTAACGACGAACTCTGTGGAAAGGGCGCGTATTCTAAAGCCTTTCCACTACTGCTAACGACCTATAGTGATTCGCCGTGCTTCCGTATCAGTAAAAGTCAAAGCTCCTAAGTCAGTGAGTCGTTAAAAGCAGCGAGGAGGTTTGATGGATACCAGGTCTGTTGTCTTTGCTATTGCTCTCCCGTGCTGTCAATACTCACCGGTAACGCGAGCAGTAGAAGACTTCCATTGTTAGTCCTCGTGTTACCGGGAACATTGTTAACACGCAGGAAAGGAATTGCATATATGAAGGCATGTAATAATAGACGTGGATGGGAAGATAGAAGGAAATATTGACAAAACGAGAGATAAGATAGAGCGAAAAGGAGCATATGAAGGTCAGTAGGTCAGTCACTATTTAGGGCTCCACACCACGAATATAAGGTGAGGTAGGGTAAAGTTTGGAGCATACGGTCTAGTTGCGCGTAGCCTCAGTGCTCATATCCGTCGCACTGTCCCTTTGAGCCTATGGTGAGAGGGAGCCCATCACCCCGGGACGCAGGGCCAGTGGGACATCCGGGTTACCATAGTTTACCTTCCCCACGTGTCCCCAAGTACCCATTTATCCACAAGCCCGAGAGGTAGGATCAACAGATGGGTGGGTTGCGGCCGGGATCCGAACCCAGGGCCTCGAAGTCATAGTCAGGGACGCTAGCCACTGCACCACTTTAAGGGAAATGATTGTTCTGGCGCATATGTAAAAATTAATGTATATAAACGCAAGAAATCCAGTTATATATATGATTCCGGACAGTCCCTTCCCTAATAACTATTTCCAAGAACATATACTATTTGCAGAATTCGTAGGTGGAACAGGTGGGGGGAAGGAGGGGGTGGGAGGGCAGAGAAGGGGCGGCGAGAAAAGGGAAGGGAGTCGAGAGGGGTCGGGAAGGAGGGGAAGTCAGGAAGGGGAGGGAAGGGAGGGAGGGAAGGGGGTGGAAGGGAGTTGAATCCATCTTTTTTTTTTTTTACAGCAAAGGAGACTGTTCAAGGGCATAAAAAAAAAAGAAAACAATAATGAAAAAAAAAGCCCGCTACTCACTGCTCGTAAGTTATATTGTTATAGGTATTCATATATTCCTTTCTCATGAATACTCTTTGCTATTACATGAATAAGATTCAAACCCATTCTTATCGGCACCCAACTCGATTCAAAAGCGTAAGCAGATCACATTGGATGGGCCTAACAACCTATAAACGTCTCCCTGTGAATACCGTCTTGAGGTACTCCAATATTGCATCACTTTATCCGCTTCTCTTCCTCTCTCACTCACCGCCACTCCTTCGCATATATAAACGTCTCCCTGTGAACATTGAGTCTTGAGGTACTCCAATATTGCATCACTTTATCCGCTTGTCTTCCTCTCTCGCTCACCGCCAGTCCTTCGCATATATAAACGTCTCCCTGTGAACAGCGAGTCTTGAGGTACTCCAATATTGCATCACTTTATCCGCTTCTCTTCCTCTCTCACTCACCGCCACTCCTTCGCATATGTTTGTAGCGGCGGCGAGACTGTGGACCATTTTCTTTAACATTTCGGCGCCCAAATACACGCATTACACATTGAGGAGTAGAAAATGACTTATGCAAAAGGTACAAATATCGCAGCCAAACCCGACGAGGGAAAACATGAAAGCTGGAAGAGTATTAGCATGACACACACACACACACACACACACACACACACACACACACACACACACAGGAGCCCCCAAGGTGTAATCAGGTCCACAAGGCAGGTATAATTTGTGAGTGCGTTTGTGTGTGACGCGGAAAATTCTGACGGGGTATCGCGATCCCAAAAATAATAATGAGTGTTTTTTTTTCTCTCTCTTAATTTCGCCGCCACACAAAAGAACGGTCAGAAAGTAATTAATTGGAGGCTGATGTTTTATGAGTGCGGTTTAGGTGGTTCTTTTTTTTTTAGGGGGGAGGGAGGAGGGAGGGAGTAGTCTATTTTTTTGTGTTTTTTTCTGTTAATCTTTTCTTCGTTTTCTTTCTCAGTCATTCTTTCTTTCTTTCCTTCTTTCGTTCGTTCTTTTTCTTTCTTTCTTTCTTTCGTTCGTTCTTTTTCTTTCTTTCTTTTTTTCTTTCTTTCTTTCTTTCTCTCATTCCTTCTTTCTATGTCTCGCACACGCACAGACAAGCACACCCACCCACACACACACACACACACACACACACACACACACACACACACACGCATCCTTTCCTTCTCTCTCTCTCTCTCTCTCTCTCTCTCTTTATTTTTTTATTAATCTATTCACTTATCTTTACATTTACATACTGACACACACGCACACACAACCTACCCTCCTAACACACATACACAAACACACAGACCCATATATTAATGTATCAGAGCCTGCTAACAACCTCTAGTAGACAGAACACTATCAACAAAACTCTAAGTCACTCCAAACATCATTTCTCTCACCTGCAAGTTAAGTTTTTGTTGATGTATTCATTGTAAGTCTTTTCTTTGTCTTGTTTTTTTTTTCTGTCTCTCACGCAAACACATATCAACAACGTTAACAAACGCCTAAGTCACTATCTCTAACTCTAACTCAATTTTACTCTACTTCTTTTTACCTCTCTTTCCTCTCCACTCTTCCTCTTTCCTTCATCTAACTCTACGACACTTCCCTTCCACTCTTACAAGCATCATTTATCTAACCTGCTCAGTCCCTATACAACAAAACTATCAACAAAAGTCTAAGTGAAGTCAAAGCGTCAATTCCCTTACCTCCAGCGCCTCTATGCAGTCCACCTCTCATGGGGCTGCCGATCGTGCCGCTACAGAGCTCGGCCACCAGCATACTCACGTCCCTGGCGGTGCAGAGACGGTACTTCTTAGCTCGCGTCAGTCTCACCTCAGCCCCCACCACCGCCACGGCCAGCACCACCACCGCCACCACGCCCACCACCACCACCCTCATGCTTGCTGGACGACGACGAGAGGAGGAAGAGGAGGAGGAGGACGGGAACGAGGAGGTGCGGATGGTTAGAGTGACGAGCTGAGGAGAGAAGAGAAAAATTGGTGAGGTTTTGTGAAAGTGAGGTTTGGTGAGGCTGGGCGAGGTGAAAGAGGAGATGAGGGAGATGCTGATGCTGATGAGGAAGATGAGGAGGAGGAGGAGGAGAAGGAGGAGGAGAGAGGAGAGGATGGGAATGAGGAAGAGGAGATAGATAAGGAGGAGAGGGAGGAGGAAGATGAGAAAGAAATAAGGAGGAGGTGGAAGACGAAGAGGAGGAGGAGGAGAAAAAAATAGAAAGGAGATAAGAGATGAAAAGAAGAAGCAGGAGGAACTATGAAGAGGAGGAGGAGGAAGAGAAGAAGAAGGAAGAAGAGAGAAGACAACGAAGAAGAACCAGAGAAACAAACAAAAAAAAAGAAAAACAAATAAAAAGAGAAGTAGCCAAAACAGTTAAAAACTCACATGCAAAATAGACCCCCAAAAATAGACCCCCCAAAATAGAA
>NC_066530.1:20113809-20118809 GCF_024679095.1 Eriocheir sinensis
ATCCCGTCCCTTCCCTTCCCTTCCCTTCCTGTCCCATCCCGTCCCTTCCCTTCCCTTCCCTTCCCTTCCTTCCTTTTTTCCTTTCCTTTCCTTTCCTTTCTTTCTTTCCTCCCTCGTCAAATTACCGCGAGAAGGTGATTAAAAAGACATTTCAGAATTAATTACTTGTGATCTCTCTCTCTCTCTCTCTCTCTCTCTCTCTCTCTCTCTCTCTCTCTCTCTCTCTCTCTCTCTATGTTAAATAAATGGACTGAGAGAGAGAGAGAGAGAGAGAGAGAGAGAGAGAGAGAGAGAGAGAGAATATGTAAAATCTATTGGTCTATCTATTGGCCTATTCCTTACTTCATTAATCTTTCTTTCTGTTCCTCTATCTCTTCGCTTTTCTCTTCTTCCTCTTTCGTTTCCTAATTCCCTGTTCTTCTCTCCATTTTCTCCTCTCTTCTCCTCTCCTCGCTTCTTCTCTCTCCTTTCCTTAGTCTGTCTTTCCCTGTCCCTTCTCTTCGCGTTTCTCATCTATCGTTTCCAATCCCTTATCCTTCCCTTCCTTGTCCCCTTCGCCTTTCTCCTCTTCTCTTGTTTCTTAATCCCTGTCTTTACATTTCCTCCTCTTTCCCTCCTTGTCCTCTTTCCTCTCTCCTCTTCTCTCTACCCCCGTCCCCCTCCTCCTCCTCCCTTCCTTGTCCTTTTTTCTGCCTTTTTTCCTGTTCTCTATCGTTTGATCCTTGTCCTCTTTCCCTTCCCTATCCTCCCTTTCGCCTGTTTATCTTTCCTATAGTTCGTTAATCTCTGTCTCTCTTCCCTTCCTCTCCCTTCTACTTCCCTTTTCTTATTTGTCATTCCTTCCCTTCCTATCACTTTTTTTTTTTGCCTTTTTCCCTTCTCTATCGTTTGTTAATCCCCATCCTCTTCCTCCTCCTCCTCCCTTCCTCTCCCCTCCCTCGCTCTTTCCGCCGCCGCTGGAGACAATGCGGGGATGAGGGCGTGATGGGCGTCTTTGTGCCGGCAATATTGAGGCCCCGACAAGGTCATCCCGTCATACACCCCGGGGACCGCTGCTTTCTGCTACACGCCCACTACGACTACTACTACTCCTGATTTTTTTTTTTTTTTTTTTAGTGGTGCCTGTACTTGGGGGGCTCTTGGACGGACTGCTGCTAAAACTACTACTACTACTACTACTACTACTACTACTACTACTACCACCACTACTACTACTACTACTACTACTATTACTACTACTACTACTACTACTACTACTACTACTACTACTACTACTACTGCTCTTAGGGAGGTGGTGCCTCAGTAGTCAAGAGTGCGGGCGCGGTGTACTGGAGGACCCGGGGTCGAGTCCCGCCGAGTGGCCTGAGAATGCCCACATGCTGTCCTGAAGATTGTCCGTCAACCCAGACTAAATAAACTCTCTAAAGAGGTTCAAAGATGAGCTCTGGGGGCAGCATGAGCCGAGGAAGGTGGCGCCACTATAAACACTTGCCTGCGCATAACGAGCTGGGGCCGACCACCAGGACCCACAAGGAAAGACTACCGGCTCTATAAGATGAACGTAAAGATAAATGAATAAATAAATAAATAAATAAAATACTACAGTCTGTCATATGCTTAAAGATACCCTAGCTGAACTTTACCTATCAATAATCAAGTTGTCATATTGTTTTGTTTACTCAGCAAAGTCAAATATATACTCTCTCTCTCTCTCTCTCTCTCTCTCTCTCTCTCTCTCTCTCTCTCTCAAGGGCGACAGGTGGAGGACGTTGGGAAAGGCCTGTGTTTTGCAGTGGACTAGCAATGACTGATGACGATGACGGAGAAAACGTAATAGCCATCCCTACAACGTTTTCCTGAGTGGCGTTCAGAGAAAACGACGGTAGTTCAACGCAGACTTGTATGATTTCTGTAAGGTTTGGCAGACTGACTATAAGGAACTGCTAGAAACACTATCCTCCTCTATATATCAAACAGTGACGAAAGAAAGAAAGATGACCGGAAAAAATAAGAGTAAGATGAACAGGAAAAGAAGATCAAAGAGGAGGAGGAGGAGGAGGAGGAGGAGGAGGAGGAGGGAGTGAGAGTCCAAACGAATCACTCATAATTATTCTGATACGCGGTCGTGTTAGAAGATTATGAATGAGAGAGAGAGAGAGAGAGAGAGAGAGAGAGAGAGAGAGAGAGAAACATGCGTCTTTACTGAGAAGCGAGGACAGATGGCACAGATTAGAGGCGGCGAGTCAGCAAGAATGGACGAGAGAGAGAGAGAGAGAGAGAGAGAGAGAGAGAGAGAGAGAGAGAGAGAGAGAGAAAACAACAGGCCATAGAAAAGACGGAAGAAAACGAAAACAAGGAAGCCACAGTCAGAGAGAGAGAGAGAGAGAGAGAGAGAGAGAGAGAGAGAGAGAGAGAGAGAGAGAGAACAGATAGAAAGGACAGAACACAGAGAAAAAGAGAAACAGCGTAAGAAAGAGACACACACACACACACACACACACACACACACACACACACACACACACACACACACACAGAATAGGACGCAACAGACAGCCTTAAGAACCCCATGACAGCAACAGCACTGGCGGTAGAGGTCAACGCGGAGACAGACAGACAGACAGACAGACTAGACGGCCGCTGGGCAAAGAAGGCGAAAGTGGAGGGGCGGAGGGAGGGAGAGAAGGAGGAGGGGAAGGAGGGGGAGGAGTGGCATAGCATCTTCTTGTGACCTTCAATAGTACGCCAGGGATCACCCTCTCTGCAAGGCCAAGGAAGGAATGTGAAGGAAGAAAGAGAGAAAGGAAGGAGTTATGTAGGACAGGGAAGGAAGAAAGCAAGGAAGGAAAGAAGGAAGGAATTTTACATACAAAGGAAGATAAAAATGAAGGAAAGCAAAAAAAAAAGTTAATGAAGCAAAAAAAGAAGGAAAAAAAAAGGATAATGAATGAATGAATGAAGGAAGGAAGGAATAAGGTAAGCAAAGGAAGATATAACAGGGCAAGGGCGGGAAGGCTAAGGGAACGTTCCACAATATAACAGACTGAAGGGCAAGGGCGGGAAGGCTAAGGGAACGTTTCACAATATAACAGACTGAAGGGCAAGGACGGAAAGGTTAAGGGAACGTTCCACAATATAACAGACTGAAGGGCAAGGGCGGGAAGGCTAAGGGAACGTTCCACAATATAACAGACTGAAGGGCAAGGACGGAAAGGTTAAGGGAACGTTCCACAATATAACAGACTGAAGGGTAAGGACGGGAAGGCTAAGGGAACGTTCACAATATAACAGACTGAAGGGCAAGGGAGGGAAGGCTAAGGGAACGTTCCACAATATAACAGACTGAAGGGCAAGGGCGGGAAGGCTAAAGAAACGTTCTACAATACACGGAACACGAGAAGAGACGAGGCTTGCAGAGAAAGGATATGAAACAAAGACTAACAGAGGCTGGGTAAGGAAGGGCAGGCAAGGGCAAGGCTGTGCACGGGGCAAGGGTTAAGCTCAGAGCGGGGCACGGCAAGGGGCGGGTACGGCGTGTGTGTGTGTGTGTGTGTGTGTGTGTGTGTGTCAGCAACATGAGGCAACAGTTGGTCTGCGGGCGGCGTGGTGTGCGGATCTGTGGCGCCCTAGAGAGAGAGAGAGAGAGAGAGAGAGAGAGAGAGAGAGAGAGAGAGAGAGAGAGAACCCGGTTGGCTGAGTGGTTGGGTAGCGGCCTGTCTACCCCTCCCGTCCTCCTCCTCCTTCTCCTCCAGGTCCTCCTCCTCCTCCTCGGACACTTGCGCACCCTCCTCCTCCTCCTCCTTCTCTTCCTCCTCCTCCTCCTCGCGTCTTCACACCTGTTGCCTCGATTCTCCTCAAGGTAAGTCTCTCTACCTTACCTAACTTAAATGCACCTTGAAATAACATGTCATGGGTAGGAAGAAGCTGTCGTAGGTAAAACACTTTCACTAAGGTAAGGGAAACACATGTATAGGGAAGGTAAGGTAAGGAAGGGTCAGTGTACCTTATAGTGACCTCAGGCTGAGCTCTGGTGCCTGTGTGGCCGCTGGGAAGGGAAGGAATAGAAAGATAGAACGATAGAGATGCTGGTTATGGTATAAGAAACTCGTGTATAGGGAAGGTCTTGAAAGGATCAGTGTACCATATAGTGACCTCAGGCTGTGTTCTGGTACCTGTGTGACCGATGGGAAGGGAAGAGATAATACATGGAGAAGACGTGTATAGATAAATGAATATAGATGCTTGACTTAGATTTTGTGAATAAATATCATAGATAGACAAATAAATAGATATAGATAGATAGATAGACAGATAGGTTCTTTATAAATATTCCTACTAAGACTTTGCTGTATATATGAGGATAGAAATACACAGAGAAAAGAAGGGAATTATAATACATGGAGACGTGTAGAGAGAAATGAATAAGAGAAATGAATATAGATGTATGACGTACGATTTTGTGAATAAGTAAGATAGATAGATAGATACACAGATTCTTTACAACTATTCCTATGCGTAAGTTAGATAAATAAGGAAAAGAGGAAAATATTATTGAATTGGAAAATAATACTATATAGATATAATGTTTCTAGTGGTGGTGGTGGTGGTGGTGGTGGTGGTGATAGTGCTGGTGGTGGCGCTGGTGGTGGTGATAGTGGTGGTGGTGATGGTGGTGGTTATTTTTCACTTTCATGGAGTTACGTGATGTTGAAGGCATAAACGTCTCTCTCTCTCTCTCTCTCTCTCTCTCTCTCTCTCTCTCTCTCTCTCTCTTCTTCTCCTCTCTTCCATTTCCTCCCTTCGCTTTTCCTCTCCCTCCTCCTCCTCCCTTCCCTCCCTCCCTCCTCCTCCTCCTCCTCCTCCTCCTCCTCCTCCTCCCTCGCATCCATATATCATTCTCCGTCGTCCCTTCTCCTCCCTTCCTTGCCCTTCTCTTTCTCTCCCTTCTTTCTTTATTTACTTATTCTTATCTTTACTTTCTCTTTAACTGTTTCATTTTC
>NC_066530.1:20123809-20181309 GCF_024679095.1 Eriocheir sinensis
TGAGACAGAGATCAGGGAGATTAAAAGGAAAACTGAGAGAGGGTTTGGGAAGAGGAAACTTGACAGAGTGGAATGATATGTGTTTCTTGGGCGCCGAGTCGCTTGAGAACAGGGATGGATACGGGGAACACCACAGCCCGTATTATATTCTCACACGCTATCGGCTCTTACAACACCTAATTCCTAATTCCCAAGGCCACAAAGGGGATGACTCGGGTTCTAATGAGTGTTTCTTCGCGTTCATGGTGCAGCAGAAGCCTTGTCAAGCTATCACTGAAGAAGAGGCCATTAACTATGGGGTGAAGCGAGCGGGATAACTGATTACATGACTTGCCTATTTGTCAAAACCTGCATCTTATGACTTTTTCGAAATCATCTACCGTTTAAAACACCAAACTCGGCAACGGTTCAATGCCCACCTTTGTCTACTGGAAATTTGTCAAGCATGCAAGTAATGACGAATATTTTTGTCTTTAATGTAACAATGCACCGTTTATGAAATCATTTGGCAACAGTGACGTAAGACGCATTCACTGACCACCTTCCAAGTCTAGTCAATTTGTCAAACCTGAATTTAGTACAGCAAGGAGCAACAAAAAGAGTGCAGAGAAAAAAAAGCCCGCTAGAAATAAAGCCCGCTAGAAAAAAAGCCCGCTAGAAAAAAAGCCCGCTAGAAAAAAAAGCCCGCTAGAAAAAGAGCCCGCTAGAAAAAAAGCCCGCTAGAAAAAAAAAGTCCGCTAGAAAAAGACCCCGCTAGAAAAAAGCCCGCTAGAAAAAAGTCCGCTAGAAAAAAAGCCCGCTAGAAAAAAAGCCCGCTAGAAAAAAAAAGTCCGCTAGAAAAAGACCCCGCTAGAAAAAAGCCCGCTAGAAAAAAGTCCGCTAGAAAAAAAGCCCGCTAGAAAAAAAGCCCGCTAGAAAAAAAGCCCGCGAAGAAAAAAAAAAGCCCGCTAACATTTTTTTATAATCTTAAGTAACAATCTACCGTTTAAGAATTTATTTAGCAACGGTGACGTAAACAAGACCGTTCCCTGCCCACGGTCGCCTCTCCCCCCCTGGCGTGCCGCGTATGCCTGGCTTGTTAATGAGTCCAGGTGTGACCGGCAGGTGAGGCGGAGCGTCGGGTCGTCCACTCGTCTTCGCCTGCCGGTCACGTCCCGCCGGTGCCCGCCGCGACGCCCCGGGCATTGTTATCACCGCGCCCACGCCCTCTGTAGCCTGACACCTCTACTGCCGACACCTCCACGCGCGATGTCACCACCACCACCACCACCACTGACAACACCACCATCACCGTTATTATAGCTGTCAATATTACTACAATCACTATTACCACCATCACTATCAATACCGTCACCATTCTTATTATATCACCACCACTAGCACAATTATTACTATCATCACCATCACTCACCACCACCAGCAACACCACCAAAACCAACACCACGGACACCATCACCATCACCACCATCACAATCACTATACTGTCACTATCACCACCACTAGTACGCCTCCGTGGTCCGTGGTTACCGTGCCTAGATACAATTCCGCGGGTCTCGGTTCGATTCCCGGTATTAAGGACAATCGACAAACAAATTATTAGAAGTCAAGCACATTCACACACACACACACACACACACACACACACACACACTTGAGGCTGTTTGCATGACTTGTCTTCATGCACTTTAATGTTTCGTATATCAGGCATCCTGTCTCTCTCTCTCTCTCTCTCTCTCTCTCTCTCTCTCTGTGTGTGTGTGTGTGTGTGATCCTGAATGAAGTTGTGCATATATGTGTGTGTGTGTGTGTGTGTGTGTGTGTGTGTGTGAAAGGAAGATGAATAAAAATACATATCTTACTTAATACTGCTCTCTCTCTCTCTCTCTCTCTCTCTCTCTCTCTGAAAAAAAAAGGAAGCAAAGACGAGAAGAGGAGGAGGAAGAGGTTGAGGAGGAGAAAAAGTAAAAAAGAGAAGAGAAGGAAATGAAAAAGTGAAAACGAAGGAGAGAAGGAGGAGGAGGAGGAGGAGGAATAAGCCTTAACCCTTAAAACTGTTATTCACATTATCCTCCTCCTCCTCCTCCTCCTCCTCCCTTTCCCTCCTTCCCTCCCCCCTTCTCTCCGTCCTCTTCCTCCTTTCCTCCCAAAACTACGAAACCACATGTACAAACAACTACAACTAATGAGGGAAGTGACAGTAGGAGTAGTAGTAGTAGTGGTGGTAGTAGTAGTAGTAGTAGTAGTAGTAGTAGTAGTAGTAGTAGTGGTGGTAGTAGTAGTGGTGGTGGTGGTGGTAGTAGTAGTAGTAGTAGTAGTAGTAGTAGTAGTAGTAGTAGTAGTAGGAAAAGGTATAATATTAGTAGAGAGAGAGAGAGAGAGAGAGAGAGAGAGATTATATCATTAATAGCTGCACACTTGTAGGAATAACGTTAGTCTCTCTCTCTCTCTCTCTCTCAATAAATAAATAAATAAATAAATAAACAGTATCATGGTCATCATGTTTGTTGTTTTATATATTTACTTAACCTTCAACCTCTCTCTCTCTCTCTCTCTCTCTCTCTCTCTATGCGTTTATACTGTTATTTTCTTATTTCTTTCTCTTCTTTTCGTATTATTTCTTACAATGATAATCAGTGTGTGTGTGTGTGTGTGTGTGTGTGTGTGTGTGTGTGTGTATACAGGATGAGTCTAGTTTCACCATATGAGTCCTTAAGCATGTATGTATGTGTACGCGTGTGTGTGTGTGTGTGTGTGTGTGTGTGAGGGGGCGGGGTGGTTGGGTTACAGCACGAGCCTCCTCAGTTACTTGATACACCAGTTATATACAAGGCAATGTTAGGCAAGCAGTGGTAGTAGTTGTAATAGTAGTAGTAGTAGTAGTAGTAGTAGTAGTAGTAGTAGTAGTAGTCGCGGTGGTGGTAGCGGTGTTGGTGGTATTAGTATTAGTAGTATTAATAGTAGTAGTAGTAGTAGTGGTAGTAGTAGTAGTAGTAGTAGTTAGCTTAAGAAAAATATGTTTAGTAAGGTTTGTAATACTAAATAAAGATGGTTGTCGGACACAGTCATTGGCGGGGTTGGGCCAATGAATTGCTTTGTGAAAGGATATGAGAAAAGATACCGCTCACAACGCAACTCTACTGGATGGAGGCCCGTAATATTAAAAAAAAAATAGCAGTAGTAGTAGTAGTAGGGGTAGTAGGGGTAGTGATGGTAGTGGTTCTATTACTCTAACAGCATAATGTAGTGTTTCCTCTCTCTCTCTCTCTCTCTCTCTCTCTCTCTCTCTCATTATCCACTTCCTCACAGGTCAAACTCTCTTCTCTCTCTCTCTCTCTCTCTCTCTCTCTCTCTCTCTCTCTCTTGAGAGAGAGAGAGAGAGAGAGAGAGAGAGAGAGAGAGAGAGAGAGAGAGAGAGAGAGAGAGAGAGAGAGAGAGAGAGAGACAGAGAGAGAGAGAGAGAGATAGAGAGAGGAGAGAGTTTCTCTCTCTCTCTCACGTATCCTTCTCTCCTTTCACTTCTTCAATTACGTAAAACCACAGAGAGAGAGAGAGAGAGAGAGAGAGAGAGAGAGAGAGAGAGAGAGAGAGAGAGAGAGAGAGAGAGAGAGAGAGAGAGAGAGAGAGAGAGAGAGAGAGAGAGAAATGCATTATGGGTAGGATGAGCAAGAAGTCTGGGCAGAGGTTAGGGTACGACAGAATATGAGGGGTACGGCAGGTTAAAACAGGACAAGACAGGATAGAACAAGGGAAGGAGGAGAATAGAGCAAGGTAGGATAAGGGAATAGGTAGGACAGGGTAGGGTAGGGGGCAGGGCAGGGTAGGAAAGGACAGGACAGAGAGTGACACTTGCAAGGTCAACGAGAACGAAAGTGCCAATTATTAAGTGGCACTGAGAGGCGGACAAGGGAAGGGAAGGGAAGGGATGGTTAGGTAAGGGAAAGGAAAGAGAAGGTTAAGAAAGGGATGGGAAGGGAAGGGATAGTTAGGTAAGGGAAGGGAAGGGAAGGGAAGGGATGGGAACAGAAGAGAAGGGAAGGGAAGGGAAGGGAAGGGATGGTTAGGTAAGGGAAGGGAAAAAGGTTAAGAAAGGGAAGAGAAGGGATGGTTAGGGAAGGGAAGGGAAGGGAAGGGAACAGAAGAGAAGAGAAGGGATGCGAAGGGAAGGGAAGGGAAGGGAAGGGATGGTTAGGTAAGGGAAGGGAAAGAGGTTAAGAAAGGGAAGAGAAGGGATGGTTAGGGAAGGGAAGGGAAGGGAAGGGAACAGAAGAGAAGGGAAGGGATGCGAAGGGAAGGGAAGGGAACAGAAGGGATGGTTAGGTAAGGGATGGGAAAGAGAAGGTTAGAAAAGGCTTTGTAATTCATTTCTCTTCCTCGTCCTATTTATTTTCCTTTCTTCCTCTTTTCCTATTTTTTTCTTACTATCGATCTATCTACGTATATAATTATGTCCGTGTTTATGTCTATTGCTGTCTATCTATTTTAATGTCCTTCTGGTTTTTTTTTCCTTTCCTCTATCGATTTATCAATCTACTAAAAGGTGTGTGTGTTTTTCTTCATTATTTTCCTCTCCTCCTCCTTTTCTTCATCTTGTTTTCCTCATAGATTTCTTTTTCTTCCTATATATGTATCTGTATCTCTCTCCCCCTTCATATGTCTATGTCTAAGCCTCCATGTCTCTCTCCCAATATATTTGTATGTCTCTGTGTGTCAACTATGTAACTAATGCGACTGCGTGTTTACAGATGGGGGGCCGGACGGGCTACACCTGCGTCCGCCACACACTCTGCATCCTCAACACCTTTATGTGGGTGAGTACACAGTGGCATTCCTATAGTCTTAAGTATTTCAGACACCAAGGCAAAGGTTAGGATGTTGTAGGAGAGAGCAACGAGTCTTCTTAGCGGCATTTGGCTATATAGTTTCAGAGAGAGAGGATGTTATAGGAGAGAGTAACGAGTCTTTTTAGCTGCATTTGGCTATATAGTTTCAGAGAGAGATGTAAGGGTGTTATAGGAGAGAGCAATGAGTCTTCTTAGCGGCATTTGGCTATATAGTTTCAGAGAGAGATGTAAGGGTGTTATAGGAGAGAGCGATGAGTCTTCTTAGCGGCATTTGGCTATATAGTTTCAGAGAGAGAGGATGTTATAGGAGAGAGCAACGAGTCTTTTTAGCTGCATTTGGCTATATAGTTTCAGAGAGAGATGTTAGGGTGTTATAGGAGAGAGCAACGAGTCTTCTTAGCGGCATTTGGCTATATAGTTTCAGAGAGAGATGTTAGGGTGTTATAGGAGAGAGCAACGAGTCTTATTAACGGAATTTGGCTATATAGTTTCAGAGAGGGATGTTATGGTGATATAGGAGAGAGCAACGAGTCCTCTTAGCGGCATTTGGCTACAAAGTTGCAGAGAGAGAAAGCACGTGATAAATTTTACGACTATAGAGCTAACTGACTAACTGGCTAACTAACCTACGAGCGCTTGACCTAACCTAACTTAACCTAAACTAAACTAATCTAATCTAATCTAAACTAAACTTAACTAACCTAATCTAACCTAACCTAACCCTGCGCTTGACTTCATCTCAGCGGGAAAAACACGCCTCACGGGAACTCCAGTGGCTAGTCTCCTTATAGCGACCTTTGGCAATGGCGAGAGAAAGAGCTGAGTGAGTGATTGAATGACCCCCACGTAACCTTACCTCACCTCTTGATCCTCTCTCTCCTCTCTTATCTCTCCTCTCTTCCCTCCCTCCTCTGTCCCCACACACACACACACACATTTGCGCACTTAGCTTTGTGACCGTTCAGGTTTTTCCTCCTTTCATAATGTTAGTAATTTCCTCTCTCTCTCTCTCTCTCTCTCTCTCTCTCTCTCTCTCTCTCTCTCTCTCTCTCTCTCTCTCTCTCTCTCTCTCTCTCTCTCTTCTTTTCCTATTCTGTTTTTTACATGATTCAATGTCTCTTAACTGGTATAATTCTCTCTCTCTCTCTCTCTCTCTCTCTCTCTCTCTCTCTCTCTCTCTCTCTCTCTCTCTCTCTCTCTCTCTCTCAATGATCAAGTTACTTTATAATACTCGTTTTTAATCCAGTAAGGTTGTCAAGGTCTGAGAGAGAGAGAGAGAGAGAGAGAGAGAGAGAGAGAGAGAGAGAGAGAGAGAGAGAGAGCGCGCGCAAGGTAAGTTTCACGGCATCTGACAAGTTTATTAAAGAGAAGCAAGGGAAGGCGTCAGATGGCTCACTCGTAAATAAACAAAAGAGGTGCGCGGGGTAGCGGTAGGGCTTATATACACGAGAGAGAGAGAGAGAGAGAGAGAGAGAGAGAGAGAGAGAGAGAGAGAGAGAGAGAGAGAGAGAATAAAAGATAATTAGAAAGGAAGACCAAAAACGGAAGGGAAGGAAATAATATAAGAGAAAATATGCAGAGAAAAATAAAGAAAAAAAGGAAGGAAGGAAGGAAAGAAAATAAAGAAGGAAGAGAAAGAAGAGGAGGAGAGAAAAGATAATGAGGAGAGAAGGAAAATGGAGAGGAGGAGGAGGAGGAGAAGGAAAAAAGCTAAACTGTACCTCCCCTTTGTTGATGAGAGGCAACTTGCATGACTAAATAATGCTCTCTCTCTCTCTCTCTCTCTCTCTCTCTCTCTCACACACACACACACACACACACACACAACAATAACAACAAAACTAATAATAATAATAATAATAATAATAATAATAATAATAATAATAATAATAATAATAATAATAATAATAATAATGAAAAGAATTAAGAAGAACAAGATCATCAAGAACAAGAAGATGAAGAAGAAAAAGAAAAAGAAAAAGAAGGAAAAAAAGGAGAAGAAGAAGAAGAAGAAGAAAATAATAATAGTAATAATAATAATAATAATAATAATAATAATAATAATAATAATAATAATAATAATAGTTACTTACCTCCTCCCTCTTGGTGTCATCTTTATGGGTGTGGTGGTGATGGTGGTGGTGGTGATGATAGTGGTGGTGACTCCTTGCCCATCACCACCTCTTGCCCTTCACAGCCTTTTAAATAAAATAGAGAATAAATAAATAAATATAATCCTGGGTAACCTCTATTAATTAAGTGTTTAAGTTATTGTTATTATTATTACTATTATTATTATTATTATTATTTTTTTTTTTATTATTATTATTATCATCATCCCAATGTGATGAAGATGAGTGCTGAGGCCATGTGCAGTGGTAGCATATGCCCCCAACTTTATTATTTACCTTACAACAGGCCTATAAGTAACGTTGATAAAATTTGTATGTAACATTTCGACAATAAATATATCAAATTGTATTGCTATGATATTCTTGGCTCATTCATACTCACTCTTCAGATCGTGGGCTGCTCCATGCTGGGTGCCGGGATATGGCTGCGTCTGGCCTATGGTGGCTATGCGTCGCTCCTCCATCAGTACTCGGCCATCTCGGCGGACTCCCTGTGCCTGGCAGCTGGAATCATCACCTTCCTGCTGGCCTTCTGTGGCTGCTGTGGCTCCTGGTTTCAGAGTCGCTGCATGCTCATCACGGTAAGGTCCATATTCTTGAATGTTTCGGTCACCCATTATGCCCGTTTCCCAAGGTCACAGAGAAGAGTAATTGGATTTTCATGGGTGGTTTTTCCGTTCAAGGTGCAGAAGTCGGGTAAAACTATCACATGGCCTCTGTATCTCTGTCTACTTAACCCATCCGCATAGACTGGCACAGATTTGGTGTTCCCTGGTAGTCTGGTAACATATACTCCCAGGTCTCTCTCTGCCTCTGTGGTAGATAGTGGAGTGTTTCCCATGTCGTATTGGCATGCTGGATTTCCCCTCCCAAGCTGAATGACTTTACATTTTTCTACATTGAATTGTAGCAGCCACACACATGATAGCTTACTAATGAGACTTCCTATACAACAAAGTGAGATCATTCTTTGTTGATTTGTACCATATGGTGCTAGCAGCTATCATGTGTTTGAAGATACCCTAAACTTAACCTAACAAAACCCCAAACAGTTACTATAGGTCTTGACTCAGAAGCTAAATTTACTCAACATTATATGCAGTTTAGAATGTATTCTTACGTGACTCCGAACCTTTTTTTTTTTGCAGTGATTGAACATACATATTATCTGAACTTGAAGCCCTTGGTACTCACTTATACCTCTCTCACTTATACCTACCTTTCTCTCTGCAGTATTTTGTGTTGGTGGTGCTGGTGTTCACGCTGCAGCTGGTGGCGGGCACGCTGGCCTTCGCCTTCCGCGGGGAGGTGTCTGCCACCCTCATCAAGGAGCTGCAGGCTGGCATACGCAGGTCCTTCAACGAGACATCTGAGAACGCCGTGGCCATCACCTGGAACCATTTGCAGTCACAGTTTCAGGTTAGGTCATTTTTCTTTTTCTTTTGATTAATGGCAGATTTATTCCTTCTAGTTTAGTGAAGCACAAACTGCCATAGAATCTGAATTGTTAGGATTTCAAAAAAGTATCTAGAGCACAAAATACATTATTGTCTATCAGCACAGAAGTGGTAATTGATAGACAACCAAACTAACAGAGTGACAATGCAGACAGAGATCTTTGGTACACTTGGCATTTGAATTCAATACCTCAGCAAGGCTTGGGCCCCTATCATGCCAGGTCATAAAGGCTTTACTGCACTGGGTAACTTGTCTTGCTAACCTAAGTGTGTGGTGCAGTGTTGTGCCAGAGTTTACTAATGAAAAGGCTGAAAGATGAAGCTCCTGGGTAACTCCTCTTTTTACAGGAAAGGGAGCAGCTCAAGGGCACAAAAAAAGTGTAGAATAAAAAGCCCGCTGTGTGTTGCATTGTTCTAGCAGAATTTAACAGTGAAAGGGCTGAAAGATGAAGCTCCTGGGTAACTCTTCTCTCTGTGTGTTTCAGTGCTGTGGCGTGGAGGGCCCCAGCGACTGGTTCAAGATAGCCGCCTGGCCCCAAGAGGACTGGGTGCCTCATGCTTGCTGCTACGCCAAGCTCACCTCCGATCCAGGTGTGTGGCGCATTTATACAGCCAACCATCACTAGACGAGCAACTGTTTATCTATCCTCATAAAAATTTAGACAGAATCCTTTGCACTTGGCTATAAGATCTGTGTGTGAGCAGAGGTTCAATCCCATGATCACACTACCACACACACTGACTTTTGGGGAATATAACCCACTTGTGTAGGGAAGGGTGCCTGTACCATATTAAGATACCATGAATTTATGATCAAGTTTCTGGCATAGCTTCCTCATATCTATTACCTTGTAGATGAACTCCAGACACTGTGCAAGAAGTTTTCATAGTCTTGGGTATTTGGAAATTACAAACCCATTGTGTAAAACTGCATAACCTGCCCAAAATCTCTATACTTTTCTTTATTTTATGTTCCATCTATAACGCTGGCAGGCCCATTCTGGCACAGGCAAGTGCTAGCCTTGTATCACCTGTAGCCCTTGACTCATGTGTTCTTTTGCTGCAGAGTGTGGGCGAACCGGGGATGCCGACCACTGGTACCAGGTGGGCTGCTACGTGCAGGTCAAGATGTGGTTCATTGAGCGCCTGCATGTGGTGGGACTCATCGGCATGATCCTTGCCTTCGTGCAGGTGAGACATGGACAGGGAGATGAGTGGGCATAGGGGAGGGGGATATCCACAACTATTTTTTCAAGGGGAGAAGAGCCGATATGTTTTAGGGTCCTAAATATATCAGTCAATCAATTTTCATATTCTCCTTGGTGAGCCACAAGGGAATGGCACATACAATTTCCCAATAACTACACCACCAGGTAGGACGTCCTCTTGAGGTATTGAAAAATCCTTTCTGTGTCTGGATTAATTTCTCATGTTCTTCATAACATGCAGATGCCATGTGGATATATGGGAGAGTGGAATTCAGAAGGGTATAAAAAATAGTATTATCCCCTAAAATCTGTCCTATCCATTGCTCTTATCTGTTTCGCATCATTACATTGTAATCTCCTATGCATTCTTCTTATGTGCTCAGCATCATTCTGATCTCCTATGTATTTTCCTTATGATGTTGTAATTCCTAATGCTCAGCATCATTCTGATCTGTTCAGCATCATATCATCTCTGTTGCATTGTTCTTTTCTCTCATCATCATCTAATTACCTGTGTACTGTTTTTTTATCATGTTATCTTTTGTATACTGACATTACCAACTCAGCATTGTGCCGCTAACCTGCCCTGCTCTCCCGTCCCTTCAGTTGTTCGGCATGATTGCCTCGCTGCTGCTGTTCTGCACATTGGGCTACAAACGCCGCTCACACACCTACAAGTCCTACCACTCCGACACCTGACTGCAGGCCCCCGAGCTGGCACACTAGGCTGGGCCACTGACTCGGGGACCCATCTGACAAAGCCACACACTGACACATGAATCAGTGTGCCACCTGGATGTGTATAAGGTGTAGCGTTGTTATGTTTTACTGTGTGTGTGATAGTGCCGTGAGGCCATAAATTAAGGATGAATTCTGTTATTATTTAATACTCCTTGTGGAGGTTATGTGAGTCTATAAACTGAGGAAATGTCTCTATTCCCTCAACTTTTCCATACTGACATGTGACGGTGTGTGGTGACCTGCCTGACAGATATCCTCAGTGTACTCGGCATAAGTATTCCATAACCCAGCATAACCCCTACCATGCCAACTCACTAAGGTTTTACTGCACTGGGTAACATGTCTTGCAGTGGCTGACCTCAGTATGTGTTGCAGTGCTGTGACAGAGTATACCAGTGAAGAGAATGAAAAACACACTCAGCTATTAGGGTACCTCTTTAGCCAGGCTGGTGGACGAGCGGCTTCTCATCTAGCTGGTCGTGGGTTTGGTCCTCGGTGCCGGGAACTCCTTCTGGGTCTGGATTAATTTCTCGTGTGTTTCGTGACGCGCAGAAGCCATGTGGATGTTGTCTGGAAAAGTGGAATTCAGTTCATTACAAGTACAGGATTTTTTTTCATTATTGCAGTTTTATTTTCATTCATGCATTTTTTTTATTCATTATTATTTTCTTTTTTTGCCCTTGACCTGTTTCCTTTGCTGTTCTGCCAGGGACTGAATAATTTGTAGCATCATTACTATACTATTTGATGCTATTGATGATTACACTACTGTGGGAGTGAAGCAAGTCTATCATCATTATTATTATTATTTATTTTTATTATTTATTTTTTCATGTTCGGCTTTTAGCACCAGTAGGATTTCTTGTTGGGGCCTGATGGTCAAGTGTTGTTTATAGTGGCACCATCTTGCTTGGCTCATGTTGCCCCTATAAAGAGGATGTGGGTGTTTGAGTCCCCAAAATGTCAAAGAATATGGTCTATAATTAACATTCTTTGATATAAGCTTTCCTTAAGTTAACTGTATATTCAGGTTTCCATGTGTGTCAGTAATGTTCTATATGTATATTTTGAAAGTATATTTTAGGATATGTATTATGTATACTTCCTTAGCAAACCTTTCTATATTATTATCAGTGAGGTAGCCGTGTGTCTGAGTGGTTATGTATATTCTGGTGATACAATAATGAGGCTACTGTCTACATTCTCAGCATACTTTTAACTCCTGTCACTCTGTATTCAGTTGTAAAATATCTGGGTATTACGTATATTACTTTGGTGTTTATCTATGTCTTTACTCTTCTCACAATTCTTAGCATATTTCTAACTCTTCTGTAACTCTGTATTCAATTGTAAAATATCAGGGTATTACATATATTACTTTGGTGTATATCTAAATCTTCACCCGTCTCACAGTGATGGAAAAACTATTCATTTCTGGTGAGTTTTGATGTGCATTTCTATATTCCATACTTAACCTTCTGGCATTACTTTACATGCCAGAAGGTCAAGTTAAGTATGGAATATACATTTTTAACCCGGTAGCTGCAGGGAACATGTATCTTAAAAAGGCCCTTCTAAGCGAGAAAAATGAGAAAAAAATAATCACTCACGGAAACCATTTCATTATATATATCAATGCATTTGTGATCAGTTTATGCATCATCTATTTTGGGGGTTTTATGTCATGGCTAAAATTTGGCCCGTCACTGCTACACGGTAAAGCCACAAATTTGGCCCATCGCTGCTACACGGTAAAGCCACAAATTTGGCCCATCGCTGCTACCGGGTTAATTAATCTACTAACTAGGACTCAATGCAGATACTACTAGGTTATAAAATTTGCCCCCTCCTCCCATTTCGTCCTCTCTCAATCCCCCCCAACCCATTTCACCATGTCAGCAGGAAATGGTTAAAAAGAAATGAATTAGTATGACCTGATATATCAGAAAAAAGTGCCTAATTATACTGTGATGGGTGCAATACTAGATAAATACCAACTTTTCCATAGCCATACATTATTCAGGTTCCCTTGGGGTCAGGAATAGACTATATGTATATTTTGACGACATATTTTTTTGTATGTACAGACAGAACCACCTGAGGCAAAATATACACTGCTATACGATCAAAAGTGTTTGTGTCCCTCTTAGTGACGGAAATGGAGAGCTCACTGAAAAACTAGGGTGCTGACGGGAAAACGTTGGTACTGACTGGAAAACTGGGGTGCTGACTGGAAAACTGGGGTGCTGACTGGAAAACTGGGGTGCTGACTGGAAAACTGGGGTGCTGACGGGAAAACTAGGGTGCTAACGAGAAAACTGGGGTGCTGACGAGAAAACTGGGGTGCTGACTGGAAAACAAGGGTGCTGACTGGAAAACAAGGGTGCTGACGGGAAAACTGGGGTGCTGACTGGAGAACGGGGGTGCTGACTGGAAAACTGCGGTGCTGAGTGTTTGGGGAGCACATTTGGGCAGACTACAGGTAAACATACTGCCCTGGCTGCACTTCCCTCCCCTACACACTCGGCTCCCACGTCCCCCCAACAGCCAACACATATATGCGTGTTATGCACCTGAAAGGCCCTCCGCATTATTAATCCAGATCCAGGTCCAGAATGTGTCTCACCTGGGCACGGCACGCCTATCCAAAGACTGTGTGATGTCTCCAACCAAAACTACAGGTGAGTCTGAGCTATTGGTTGGCTAATATGACATCGCGAGACGGCACGAGCAACTACTATTTGATAAGTATGAGAGACTGATTACACACATGTACTACCGCACTACACACACACACACACACACACACACACAAGAAAAAGTATATAGTTTTCCACATAGAAGAGTTAACACATGGAACAGAATGCGGGAAGAGATGGTGGAGGCGAGCAGTGTCCAACAAATGAAGGAAAGGCTGGATGAATGTAGAAAAGGAGACGGGACTTTTAGGGTTGTATTAAAAGACAGATCGCTCCCTTAGAACACATAATTGAAGAGGCTTTCGTAGGAGTTGTGAGCATTTCCAGGGGTAGTTTTATGACCCTGGTGGTAGTTTGACCCTTCTTCTGTACCCTGAGCCTAAAAAAAACTTATTAGAACCTGGTTGATCCCCCCTTTGACCTTGAGAAATAGCTGATGTGGGAAGCGAAAGTGTTTTGTAAAACCAGCCTTAGAGATTAGCTCGGGGCCCGGTAACTACAAATAAGTAAATACAATAAAACAATGTTACGTAGTAGCCTATATATAGTGATTGATTGATAGTTTATTGTTGCAGGTAAACAACAAGGTGTACTTGATTGATTGATGGTAGGACGTACGCGTATATATATGCAATGGTTTTAAGTTAGATAAATTCAGATTCAACAAAAACATAGGCAATAATTGGTTGTCTATATTTCTTCATCATTTTGAAATTCCCGCAGAAAAAAAGAACCGCCATCCAAGATCTGTCGCGGGAGGACACAGTCTGGCCTTCCCCGACACCATGTATTTCGTGCCCAGAAACCTCGCCAAGACCCCAAAATACGGTGAGTACCACACATACTCATCACAAACCAAAAGAGATTACATTTATTACGCTATTAGTGGTTAGTAACGCTATTATAACAAGATATAAGGAGAGAAAGGAGGGACCGCGGGGTTGGCGTCGTTTGCAGGTGAGGCGACGCCATTAATATCTGTTATATATGTGATAAATATGTATTTTTTGCTTAGTTATGGATAATTATATGTTTTAAGCCACGAGGGATTAATAGCCATACGTTGAGAGGGGGGAGGGAGCGAGGGGTCTCTCTCTCTCTCTCTCTCTCTCTCTCTCTCTCTCTCTCTCTCTCTCTCTCTCTCTCCTTAGGATATGAGCATGTTAATGTGCGAGAGAGAGAGAGAGAGAGAGAGAGAGAGAGAGAGAGAGAGAGAGAGAGAGAGAGAGAGAGAGAGAGAGTTAATTTATTAGGCTATTATATATCAAACCGTCTCCAATTTATTTCATACATGTTACTTCCACGAATTCTTTATGAGTTGAGATAGAAGAAGAAAGGAAAGGAGACAGAGAGAAGATGCGTAATGAAGATAGGAATTAAGACGAGGAAAAAAAATGGATATGAGACAGAATAAGAGGGAAGGAAACGAATAATGGGAAAGTATGTAATGAAGATAGGAACTGAGACAAGAAAAAATAGGACTGGATGAGACAGAATTATTAAGAGGGAAAGAACAACGAAATACCCCCCCCCCCCCAGAAAAAGGAAACGAATAATGAGAAGGTATGTAATGAAGATAATGATAAAGACGAGAACTGATTATTGGAGAGGAGAAAGAGGAGATGAAAGGAATAATGATAGAAGGAACGTAATGAAAATATGATAAATAAGATGAAAAAGAGGATTAGAAGAGTTTCCCCTTTGTAACTGTTCTCCCTGATATAGTTCTTCACTCTGGGTCTGGTTTCATTTTTTCTTTTCTTTCTCCTTTTCTCTTTCTTTTCCTTTCTTCTTTTTTCTCTTACTTTCTGTTACTTGACTTGACTTGACAGGAGCTGTTTGTGAGCCGTTGGAACAGCAATTTCAGCAAAACAAACAAGTTTGTTTACATTTCATTTCTAGGGGACCCGCTGAGGGCTACTCTCGAGTGGCATGATATGCGGGGGCTGTGCGGGGGATTTAAGGGGCCAGGACAGGATTAGGGTAAGGGTTAGGATGAGGAAAGATACTGGGACATGGTGAAGGGCCAGGATTAGGGAGATAATGATTGATGATCCTATTCCTAAATGTGTCAGGAGTGGGACTATTAACTACATGAGATGGGAGATGATTCCACTCTTGTATGCTGCGGGGAAAGAATGAATATTTGAATATACTTGTGTTAGTCTCGTCTCGTAAGTGTGGTATTGAAGGGTGGCTGCCTCTAGTGGATCGTGTAGTTGTCGGGTGTAAATAAATGTCTTTGTTTATGTCTACTAAATTGTTTGTGATTTTATATGGCATTTGTTGTCTGTGTATTTGTCTTCGTGTTGCTAATGGGTCTAGTTTTATGTCTTGTTTAAGCAAAGTGACTGAAGTGGTGTGTCTGTAATCACGTCTGGCCCATCTTGCAGCTTTGTTTTGTATGGCCTCTTATTTATTTATGTTATGTCGGTGTGTTTAGAAGTGCTGACACTAATCATGCAGCCTTCACAGACAATAAGCATGCAGAGAAGCAAAGGAAAAGTACACTCAACATTTATTTGGACGTTGGAAATGAGTGTGGCAGGGAGGACAGAGTGTAGTGGACCCAACACCCAAGAACCATCATCGCATTGTGCTCACAGTGCTCACACAATTGCTGAAAAATCGTCAGTCTCTAATACCCCGTCATTGCAGATTGGTAGTGACTGTTGTTGTTGTTGTGTTGATTTGTCTCCAGGATAGGGGTTAGTCTGACAAGATGCCCTGACCTGCAGGGAGGTCATTGTACATTTGAGGGCGTGGAAGGCAGTGCTGGGACTGATGTGTGTCTGTGTGACAGGTGTGATGGAAAGCTAATTGATGACAGACCACTTGTATTATTATTATTATTATTATTTTTTTTTTTACCCCAGATATATACGAGCATTATGAGGGGGAGGAGGGAAGCTACACCGCCATCGCTGCCGCAGGTATTTTTATTATTATTATTATTATTATTATTATTATTATTATTATTATTATTATTATTATTATTATTATCATTATTATTACTATTATTATTATTATTATTATTATTATTATTATTATTATAGTTATTATCATTATTATTATTATTTTATCATCATCATCATCATCATTATTGTTATTATTATTATCATTATTATTATTATTATTATTATTATTATTATTATTATTATTATTATTATCATTATTATCATTATTATTATTATTATTATTATTATTATCATTATCATTATCATTATCATTATTATTGTTATCATTATAATCATTATAATCATTATTATAATTATTATAATTATTATTATTATTATCATCATCATCATCATTATTGTTATTATTATTATCATTATTATTATTATTATTATTATTATTATTATTATTATTATTATTATTATTATCATTATTATTATTATTATTATTATTATTATTATTATTATTATTATTATTATTATTATTATCATTATTATTATTATTATTATTATTATTATTATTATTATTATTATTATTATTATTATTATTATTATTGTTATTATCATTATTATTATTATTATCATCATCATCATCATTATTGTTATTATTATTATCATTGATATTATTATTATTATTATTATTATTATTATTATTATTATTATTATTATTATTATTATTACTGTTGTTATTATTATTATTACTGTTATTATTATGTGACACCTTGTGATAGAACAAAAAATAATGGATATATAAGTAAATGTGATAAAGAAAGAAACTGATGATATGATACTTAACTTGAAGAGAGTAGAGAAAGAATAAGTAAATAGAGAAATATAAGTAAATAAAGCATTAGTAGTAGTGGCCTAGTAGTTGTAGTAGTAGTAGTGTTCTGTTGATAAGGACAGTACTGATAGCCTAATATCGTATCATTACACACACAAACACACATACACACACATATATATATACACACAAATCAACTCATTCCTCCCCCACGCACAGGTAACTAATGAGCCATAATTCCAGGTATGGGCGGCCACCACGTGCCTAGCCTTAGCAGGGGCGTGGGCAGAGGAAGGGGCAGAGGTACTCCAGTCTGCTCTTCCAGCACTCTCAGCACCCCAGTTTTCTCCTATAGCACCCCTAGTACCCCTGTCATCGGCCCCAGCACCCCTGTCAGCACCCCCATCATGTCATTCAGCACCAAACTCAGCACTAGTGAGGATTCCAGGCAATTTAGCACCCCGCCAGTTGGTCCACGCACTCCTAGCACTGACCTCAGCACTAGTAAGGACTCTAGACAGCTCAGCACTCCACCAGCAGGGCTTCTTCCGCGGACACCAAGCACTGCACTCAGCAACGTCAGCACCCTCAGCTCCATGTATTCCACGCCTCTCTCCACCACACTCCCTCCACCCCTTGCCCGTTTCTCCTCCTCCATCTTCCCCTCACCATCCCCTCCCTCCTCTTCCACCTCCTCGTCTTACAGGGGTAGGGGAGGCAGGGGAGGGATCTACAGGGGGAACTATGACACCAAGTTCCAGTATAGTCAAACCTCCCCTTGCGGTACTCCAGTCTGCTCTGCCACCACTCTCAGCACCCCTAGTACCCCTGTCATCGGCCCCAGCACCCCTGTCAGCACCCCCATCATGTCATTCAGCACCAAACTCAGGACTAGTGAGGATTCCAGGCAACTTAGCACCCCGCCAGTTGGTCCACGCACTCCTAGAACTGACCTCAGCAACCTCAGCACTAGTAAGGACGCTAGACAGCTCAGCACTCCACCAGCAGGGCTTCTTCCGCGGACACCAAGCACTGCACTCAGCAACGTCAGCACCCTCAGCTCCAGGACGCCGGGGTCAGCACGCAGCAGCAGCAGAAGGACTCCGAGCTCGACAAGAAGCAGCAGAACGCCCGGCTCAGCATGCAGCATTACCATGACGCCGATGTCAGCAACTCAGCAACTGCCACCCTCAACTATTGTAGGTAAGGATAGATAAATAGATAGATAAATAAATAGATAGATAGATTGGTAGGTGGATACATACATACATACATACATACATAAATACATAATTACATAAACTTACTTACTAATACATACTTATACTTACATACTTACTTACATAGATATACAGATAGATAGATAAATAGAGAGAGAGAGAGAGAGAGAGAGAAGTGTACGTGTATGTTTGTGTGTGTGTGTGTGTGTGTGTGCGGTTTCCTTAAATTAGTTCCAATTATATCGCTCAACCATAACTCTCTCTCTCTCTCTCTCTCTCTCTCTCTCTCTCTCTCTCTCTCTCTCTCTCGCTCAGTGGCTCGATTTATACCCGGTAATAATTAGTGGCAAGCTTGCGTGCAATAACAGTAGCCTTCACTCACTCGTTATTGCCCGAACAGTTAATTTTTAGGCCCTCTCTATAATTAATTCCTGCTCCTCTTGTACGCTATTATTACTGTGGTTGGTGTTGGTGTTATTAGTAATGGTTTTAGTGTTATTGATATTAATATTATCAGTGGTGGTGATAGTAGTAGTAGTTGCAGTAGTAGTAGTGCTGTAGTAGTAGCAGTAGTAGTAGTAGTAGTAGTTTTTATGCCTCCTCCCTCATTTTTATTATACTCTCTCTCTCTCTCTCTCTCTCTCTCTCTCTCTCTCTCTTTCTACTTTTTCCTTTGTTCTCATTTATAATACGATATTTTTACATCTCTCCCTCCTTATTGAAGCTTTTTATTTCGTTCTCTCTCTTTCTATCTATCTATTCATCTATCTATCTATCTATTTATCTATCTTTCAATGCGTGACCATAGCGTATGCCTCTAAATCTACCTTTACCTAACTTCTCTCTCTCTCTCATCTTCTAGCCGTGGTGGAGGGGCGTGGACAGGCTCAGGGCGAGGTGGGTCTGGCGGCCGTGGATCTTCGGCGCCCACAGATCACCCTGGCGCAGTTTTCGGACACGCACACCTACACCCACACCCTCACCAAGCTGGGCCTCCTCAATCCCCTCGAGGTGTGTGGCTATCTATCAGTCAGTCAATAGGGATAACAGCCTATGACAGTGCTTTTACATACATAGAAAAACAAAAGTACATCTAGTTAACCCGGTAGCAGTGACGGGCCAAATTTGTGGCTTTACCGTGTAGCAGCGACGGGCCACATTTTTGCCATGATTTAAACCCCAAAAAATAAATGATGCATAAACTCATCACAAATGCTTCGATATATGTTATGAAAAGGTTTGTGTGATTGATGATTTTTTCTCATTTTTCTCGCTTAGAGGGACCATTACGAAACATGATCCCTGCAGCTACCGGGTTAAGTTATTATTCAGACAGTTTTTTTTTTTATATACGTCGTCTGTATTTGAGTTGAGTTGCTCTCTGTGCTGTAAAAATAAATAAATAGATAAATAAAAAATACACATACAGGTGGTGGTCGCAACAACAGCGGCGAGAGCTGAGTGCGAGGGGGCAGCAGGAGGCGGAGGAAGAGGAGGACGAGGAGGACGAGGTCTCTTGAGAATGGTGCAAGAGAGCCTAGCTGACGTCTCGGTAACCGCCATCCAGCGCCGATACTTCAACGACGCCCGCGGACTGGCCACCATCAAGCACCTCGCGGCCCCTCATTGCGCCTACGTGGAGAGACAGGTGGCTAACAGGTGAGAGAATGTAATAGAAGACATATACAAGGTAGGCTATACTATGTGAAACGGTAGTAAGGTCAGTATTGCCAGAAGCTTCCACCCAAGGAGAGATCAGTCGGGTTTTCATGGGTGCTTTCTTAGGTTAATGGAGAGACAGGTGGCTAACAGGTGAGAGAGAATGAAATAGGAGACATATATAAGGTAGGCTATACTATGTGATACGGTAGTAAGGTCGGTATTGTCAGAAGCTTCCACCCAAGGAGAGATCAGTAGGGTTTTCATGGGTGTTTTCTTTGGTTATTGGTACAGAAGAAGGGTCACACTACCACCAGGGTCATAAAACTACCCCTGGAAATGCCCAAAACTCTTACGAAAGCCTTGTCGAAATGTGTGTGCTTGGGCGTCGAAATGCTTAATAATATGATCGTAAAAGACAGGAGGAGGAGGAGGAGGATGGAGAGACGAAAATATGGGATAGAAGGAACTAACTGACCAGCTGATTGACTCTCCCTCTCACTCAATCCTTCACTTACTCTCATTCACTCACTCACTCCTTCTGTCCATTCCCTATAGGTATTACTGTCTGGCATCGGTCGCGGCGTTGATGAAGTACGTGGAGCTTGTGCAACACGTGACCTATGCCCCGCACAGCTTACACGTGGAACTGACCTCATCTGAAGACACCATGAACTTAGGTAAGGTACAGCTGCGCGTGGCCTCGGTGTTCATCTCCGTCACATTGTCCCTTGAGCCTGTCCCTCCTGTGTCTGAGGGTCTGACGCGCGTGTGTTTGTACAGACTTCTGGTCCTGGCGCGCCCTGGAAGTGGTTCGAAGCCTTCAAGGGGAGTGGCAGGACTCTCTCTTCGGGGCCCTGAGGCACACACGCACGCCGGCAGGCACTAGGAAGCTGAGGGCCACGTTGCTGCAGGTTTGGCTTGGCACTCAGTCGTTACTCCTTCCTTTTCTCTTTGTCTCTCCTTCTCTCTCTCTCTTTTAATGTCTTTTCTCTTATTCCTTCCCCTTTTCCTTTGTTTCTCGCTCTTTTCACACTTCTTCCTATCCAATCTTTCTTTTTTCCTTGTTTTTTTCTATATTTTTTTCTTTCCTCTTCTTTCTTTCTTTCTTTATTCATTTATTTTAGTTATGTTTTCTATCTTTCTTTTTTCTTTTGTCCTTTCTATCTTTCTTTCTCTCTCTCTCTCTCTCTCTCTCTCTCTCTCTCTCTCTCTCTCTCTCTCTCTCTCTCTCTCTCTCTCTCTCTCTCTCTCTCTCTCTCTCTCTCTCTCTCTCTCTCTCTCTCTCTCTCTCTCTCTCTCTCTCTCTCTCTCTCTCTCTCTCTCTCTCTCTCTCTCTCTCTCTCTCTCGTATATGTAACAATTAACACACTTACCTTTGTTTCCTCTTAAATATGATACAGTTTGCTTCACTTCACCTTTCCCTTTGTAACATAGTCTAATGTCTTTCTCCTTCCTCAGCCTTTCTCTAACCCAGTCACCATCAACGCTCGCCTGGACAGCCTGGAGTACCTCGCCCAGAACCCAGACCTCTTCCACACCCTCCAGGCAAGTGTTGACAGTATACAGCACAAATGACTCCCTCTCTTTCACTAGTTATATATATGTAACAACTAACTCACTTTGGTTCCTTGTTTATGTTATTGGTTGTAGCTTTTAATAGAGCCATGGTAGTATACTGTGGCATGCTTAAGTTACTGTCCCATTCACTTCTTTTTCTTTTTATCGCAGTCCATCCTCGGTCGCTTTCCCGATATCGACTGGCTCCTATCCATGTGTGTGCAGATGCCTAAAGAGGTAAGTCAGCCGGTCAGTCAGTCAATCAGTTAGTCAGTAAGTCAGTCAGGCAGTCAGTCACTCAACTAGCCTTACACCCAGTCAGTCTGTCAGTCAGTTAGTCAGTTATCTTTTTATCCTTTCCTTCAGCCACTCAGTCAGCCAGTCAGTCAGTCAGTCAGTCTTTTATCCTTTCCTTCATCCACTCAGTCAGTCAATCAGTTATTCATTTAGACTTTCACTCTCTCCTTCACTTCACTTTCCCTCCCTCCCTTTCCTTTCCTTTCCTTTTCTTCCACTCCCTTCTCTTCCCTTTCTCCTTCTCTCACTCACTCTCATTCATTCATTCATTCTCTTACTCTCACACATTCACACACTCCTTCCCTTCCCTTCCCTTCCTTTCCCTTCCCCCCTTCTCCATTTTCCACACACTCTCAGGCCGTCACAGCAATCCCTTCCTTTACCCTCTCAGGACACGGAGCAGCGGAGCGAGCAGCGTCTCAACTACGTGATCGGCCTTAAAAATACCCTGGAGCTGCTGGAACCGCTCGGCATGGCCCTGGTGGCGGTGGCTGACCCTTTCCTGGCGTCCATAAGAGAGGTGCGTGAGTGTGTGCTAGAATGGTTCAGGAATATCTTTCTCTCGCACTTTTTTTCACTATTATTCACATCTCTCTCTCTCTCTATCTATCTGTCTAGCTTACTATATATATTCACCTCCATGCAGACAAATTCTCCGGCCCTTAAATCGTAGCCTAAAGCATACTAATACTATCACTGCCTTGTCTCTTTCACCTGTTAAAGCTATCCTCGTTTCCACCTCCTCTTATCCTCCTTTTTACTCTCCCCTACTCATCTTTGTACAACACCAAGTCTCTTTTTTTCCTCCTCTATAGCACGTCTCTATAGTAGCAAGGAGTGGCAAACGCAGTGTAGGTACCGCTGTTAACCCCCGTCTCGTTAAAACTTATTGAATCCTTGTGTTTGCTCCTCCCGAAATCGACCTATCTTTCGGCCACTCCTCTTGACTCTTTTGTAGGAGCAGTGAGAAGCGGGCTTTTTTTTCATTATTGTTTCCTTTTTTTTTCTGCCCTTGAATTGTTTCCTCTACTGTAAAAAAATATATATATAGTTATGATATGAAGTAGGTAAGTGGAACGTTGCACCCTCTCCCCGTAGACTGTTGGACACGAGGGTCTGCAGGAACTACTTGAGGTGCTACGCGGAGTCCTACACGAAGACGCCCGCCTAGTGAAGGGCGCGGCTGCCATGAGGACCCTGCGATGCTATGCTATAAGGAACGGCGTCAACGGTCTCCTCGACGTGGCCAGGAAGATTTACTCAGAGATCATTGACGACATAACAGGTGAGGGTCCATAGTGTTAGACGTACAGGGCTCCCTTTGTTACAGTTTCCCAAGGCCACTGAGAAGATTAAGCGGTTTTTTTTTATGGGTGGTGATTCTTCAGTTCATGGTGCAGAGGTCCCATATCCAGTGTCTGTTTGTTTGTTTTTTTTGTTTTTTTTTCTTCCTATATTATAAGCTTTCCGACCTAGGCTATTCCAGTTTCAAATCTGTCGTTTTTCTATTCATATCAATTACCTCTTTCTCTCTATCTTCCTAATGCCTTCCTTCTCCTCCTCTCCTTACCTCTCTTTTCCCAGCCATTCCTTTTCTTATTCTAACACATCACATTCCTTACCCTGTCAGCTTCCCTCTTTCTTCTGTTCTCCATCTTCGGCTATTCCAGTTTCCAATCTGTCGTGTTTCTATTCATATCAATAACCTCTTTTTTTCTACCTTCCTAATGCCTTCCTTCTCCTCCTCTCCTTACCTCTCTTTTTCCAGTTATTCCTTTACTTATTCTAATATCTCACATTCCTTAACCTCCCAGCATCTCTCTCTCTTCTGTTCTCCCTTGCAACCCTCTTATCGTGTCTTCCCTTCACCAGAGAGCGTGGCCGCGGTGGGGCAAGCAGTACTGGCCACCAATCCACACCTATCGTATTCTAGCCTCATGTTAATCCCCTCTGTCCCTCTCTATCTAACTTCCCATCCTACCTCTCTCTTACACTCTTCCTCCTAACCATTTCGTGCAGTGGCAGCGGTGGGCAAGCAATACGGGCTGCCAATTAACCCCTATCGTGTTCTAGCTTCATGTTAATCCCCTCTGTCTTTCTCTATCTAACTTCCCAGCCTCCCTCTCTCTTACACTATCTTAACCGTTTCGTGCCTTCAACAGAGAACGTGGCGGCGGTGGGCAAGGAATACGGGCTGAAAATCCATCACTTTCTAATTCTATCATCATAATAACTCCCCCCCCCCACTTCTCCCTCTTACTCTCTCTATAACCTCCCAGTCTCCCTTTCTCTTCTACTCTCCCTCACAACCCTTAACCGTGTCTCCCCTTCACCAGAGAGCGTGGCAGCGGTGGACAAGCAATACGGGCTGAAAATCCATCACTTTCCTTATTGTAGCTTCATTTCAACCCTATTTCTCTTCATCCCAGTCTCTGTCTCTCCCAGTCTTCATTTCCATTCCTTAACCGTGTCTCCCTTTCTCTTTATCTAACTTCCCGGCTCCCTATCTCTCTTCCAGTCTTCATTACCATGTCTTAAATGTGTCTCCCCTTCAGAGAGCGTGGCGGCGGTGGGCAAGCAATACGGGGTGCCAGTAAGGGTCGGTCACAACGCTGCCCTCGGCTTCCACATCATCATCCCCGTGGCCAAGAGATCAAAGCCTCCCGCCTTGCCCAAGACATTCATCAAGGTGAGAGAGAGAGAGAGAGAGAGAGAGAGAGAGAGAGAGAGAGAGAGAGAGAGAATAATAGCAATGAAAAAACAAACAATTAAGTAAATAAAAGTTAAATAATGAAAATAAAGAAAAAAGGGAATGTAGGAGTTACTGAAGGGAAGAAAAATATGAGAGAGAGAGAGAGAGAGAGAGAGAGAGAGAGAGAGAGAGAGAGAGAGTATTTCGTCTACACGGGTGGCGAAAGGCGATACGATTGTGTAGTGAGGAACGAGACGTGTGTGTGTGTGTGCGTGGGTGTGTGTGTGGGTGTGTATGTGTGTGTGTGTGTGTGTGGAGGAAGAAAAATTGTCACACGTACACGCCCAACCAGTCGAGAAAGGATGATTTGTTGAAGGGAAAAAGAGGAGGAGGAAGAGGAGGAGGAGGAGGGGGAGGGGGAGGGAGAAGAGGAGGAGGAGGAGGAGGAGGAGGAAGGGGAGGAGAGAAGAAAGACAATATGAAAAAGAAGTGGAAAGATAGATGAGAAGGTGGACGGAGGAAGGGGAAGAGGAGGAGGAGGAGGAGAAGGAGGAGGAGAGAAAAAGAAAGTGATGAATGAGAAATAGAAAGATGAGGAGGAAAAGGAGGAGGAGGAGGATAGGAGGAGGAGGAGGAGGAGGATAGGAGGAGGAGGAGAAGGAGGAGGAGGAGAGAAAAAGAAAGAGTGATGAATGAGAAATCGAAAGATGAGGAGGAAAAGGAGGAGGAGGAGGAACGCCAAAATAACAAAACCATCATCACAAAACAGTCCACGAAAATCCCAGCAACTTCATCGATAGGCTTTTCAAACAGGCGAACTGAGATACCGATACGTTTAAGAAGACAGACCTTGGTATATGCTCTTTAGCCTGTATTAGCAGCAAGAAGACTCACCATGCCTTGCTAATATCGCTAATAGGCTACGTCATGGACCATCATCGCAAAACAGTCCACGAAAATCCCGGCAACTTCAACGATAGGCTTTTCAAACAGGCGAACTGAGATACCGATACGTTTAAGAAGACAGACCATGGTATATGCTCATTAGCCTGTATTAGCAGCAAGAAGACTCCCTGTGCCTTGCTAATATCTTCGTATGTCCTAATCTCTCTCACACCTGTCTCTCTCTCTCTCTCTCTCTCTCTCTCTCTCTCTCTCTCTCTCTCTCTTTCTATATTTCTTTCTCTTTTTCGCCTCTTTTTTATTGTTTTCCTTTCCTTGCCTTACTCAGCACGTTCCTTCCTTTCCATGGCTAATATCGCTGATACGTGAAGGAGCATCAAAGGCAGGACAGGTCCTCTTGAGAGCACGCGAATATAAGCCTCAAATCTATTAATAGCCGGCGCCGCGTCATTCAAAAGCGTTCCCACGGACCCTCGCGTACTCAGGTTTAAAGTCCACCCGCCCGCATTCCTCGCATTCCTCAGTGGACGCTGGACACACTGCATATACACACACCGCTCGCTGCCCGCCACCCCGCTCTCAAAGGCACGCACGCACTCCCTCCCCGCCCCGCAACCTTGAGATGCTCCATACACGCCCTTCTAGCACGCGGAACACCCATAGAAAATCACAGTGTTCAAGGGCAGACTCTTGAATATATGGGAGTTGTTTGTATGTATGTGTGTGAATGTGATTAATTCTCGTTATCTTCTCTCCTTTTCTCTCCTCTTTTTTCATCGTTATCTCCTTTCCTCTCTTCTTCGTTTGCTCCCTTCCTTTCCTCTCTTTTCTCTCGTTTTCTCCTTTCCCTTCCGCTCATCTGTCTTCTCTCCTTATCTCGTTTCCTCTCCTCTCCTGTCTCTCAATTTATTTGATATCTAATCCTGTCCTTTCATTCTTTATCCTATCTTAATTACGTACCTCATCTTCCCTCATTTCCTCTCCTTCTCATCCCCTATCCTTTGTTGTCGTCTTTCATCCTATCTCTCCGTTACATATCCTTCTCTCTCGTCATCTCCCTTCCTTTCCTGCTTCTCTCCCCTCTCTTCATTACCTTCCTTCTCTCAGTATCTCTTCAACGTGTACTGTACTTACGAGAGAGAATAATGTCAACCTCTTCTGGGTGAGTCGCTTTGAGCTGCACAACAGTTTAGGGAGTCTGGTACACGTAGTGAAGGAGGCGGCGGCGAAGGTTGTTAACGAGGGAAGCTAAGTAGGGCAGGCGAGCGATGCAACTTTCTTCGTTACCTTCCTTCTCTCAGTATCTCTTTAACGTGTACTGTGTTTACGAATCAGAGAATAATGTCAACCTCTTTTAGTCGCTTTGAGCTGCATAACAATTTAGGGAGTCTGGTACGTAGTGAAGGAGGCGGCGGTGAAGGCTGTTAGCGAGGGAAGGTGGCTAAGTAGGGCAGGCGAGCGATGCAACTTTGGCGGGCGGTAATGAACGAGGCTTTCAAACTAACGTAAGTGAGGTGCTCAAAAGTTGCCTTGCCCATACTGCCACAGATAAAAAGTATCAAGAAAGCGCCTCTGCTGCGGAAAAAGACTGAAGGACTGGGGAGTTTGTTTTCTCTTTTCCTTTTGCAAATTCTCTTTTTTTTTCTCTTTTGGATGTGTTCAGAGGCGGCCAAGTATATGCCTTTCATTTTTTTATTTCTTTTCTTTTTTTCTTCCTCTGTTTTGATGTTCTGAGGTGGAATTAGAGTTCTTACCCCCCCCCCTCTCTCTCTCTCTCTCTCTCTCTCTCTCTCTCTCTCTCTCTCTCTCTCCTTATGCATGCTTGTACAGAGGTGGGATGTGTGTGTGTGTGTGTGTGTGTGTGTGTGCTGGACACTTGCGGTACTTTTTGCGGTACTGCGGTATACTACCGCACTACAAAACCGGTATCGCAGTACCGCAGTACTGCAGAGGATTGCTGAAAGTACCGGAGTACCGGTACCGCGTTCAAATTTCCTGTGGTACTTTTCGCGGTACCGGCAAACACTTTAAAGAAAAATAATGATGATAATAATTAATAAACAAATAAATATGTTAACAAAAATAAACAATACCACTGTTTGAGGGGGCCGGGGGGGGGGGGGTGCACCTGACCCACCAGACAGACAGACAGACAGTCGGACATACGCAGACACCGTGGGAAAGAGGGGAGGCACTTTCACTGAAATGTATAGGTACCTATTGTTAATTAAAAGGATGTGATTTTTCATCGGAGGGAGGTAGGAACCAGGATTTTTTCACCTATGCTTTTCTAGGAGGAACCATACTTGCTTCTAAAATTAATCAACACCTCATAACTCCTATAGTAAGTTAAATTAGTTGCGTGCAAGCCGATTATCTCGCTATAACAGGCAACAGAGAAAGAAGGGGGAGAGAGACACGTTACTAACGTGTACCGTGCTAACGCAGACGGATTTAGAACGTGTAACGTTCTAACTTCTAAGTCTGGGCTCAACTTCACTACTGGCAGGTCGGTGAAAATCTTGCTCCTTGGAAATAATCTATTAAATAAGTACCTGTATATATTATTGTTATCTACAACATTATTGTTACTTATTCCGGGCACATCTTTCCTACTGGATAGTTTCCACCTAATATCATGTGGCGTTTTTTTTTTTTTTTTCATATAGGTGTTTTTGGTAATTGGTGTCGCAGAGCTTTTTTTTTTCTCTCTCTAAGTGCTGATTTAGAAACCAGGTACCGCAGTACCGCGGAACCCACCATGGGGGGCGGGAAAAATACCGGAGTACCGCGGGACGCACTGGGCATGCTGAGGTACCGCAGTACCGCGTAACGCAACCCCAAACTTTTGGTACTGCGCCCACCACTGGTGTGTGTGTGTGTGTGTGTGTGTGTGTGTGTGTGTGTGTGTGCCTGCCTGCCGGCCACACGCACCTGCTTAGAAATGAGAAAAAGAACAATGAGGGAGACGCGAGTTCTTGCTTTCCATAATTAAAATCACCCGCGGCGCAGCGACACACAGGTCTGCGAAGTGCCGCCGGGGATGTCAGGGCCTGGGACGTGACCGTGTAGTTGGTGGCTCGTGCAGACAGACCCGAGTGCTCTTAGGTCTGTGTTCTCAGGCGCTTTCGACTCTCACATCAATTATTCCCAAAGGCCGAGGAGGCGATCATTACCACAACAACTTTTGAACTGTTTAATCGCCTTCATTGAGCGCCATGCATTTTGGGAGGGGGGGTGGGGGCGGAGAGAGAGAGAGAGAGCGAGAGAGAGAGAGAGAGAGAAGGGGGGGGGGGGTCTCTTTTTCTTATGTCCCTTTCATTCACATTTTTCTTCCCTTTACTTTATTTCTCCCTCTTCGTCTGTCCTTATCTCTCTCCCACACCTTTCTCTCTCTCTCTCTCTCTCTCTCTCTCTCTCTCTCTCTCTTTTTCGCCTCTTTTTTTTTTCCTTTCCTTGCCTTACTCAGCACTTTCCCTCCTTTCCTCTCCTTCCCTTCCTTACCTTTCCTTTCTTACCTTTCTTTTCTTACCTTAAGGAATCGAGAGAAGAATGGAAGGGAGGGAAACAGATATAGACAGACAGACAAACAGATAGATAAATAGATAGAGAGAGAGAGAGAGAGAGAGAGAGAGGGAGATAGAGTCTTAGCAGTCGAGCCAGCAGATAAAAGCAGTGAGTAATGAGGGCAAGACCTGCTCCGGGGAGGATCAGCGGCACCCACTCTCAGGTAATTTGATTGTGCAGAGCCGGGAGTCTTCTGAGCCGATGTTTTAGGGACCAGACGAGACTCACGAAAAGGCTGAGAAGGCTGGTGCTGGTGCTGCTGAGATGCGTGGTAACGGTCAGGTTGCTTGGAAAAGGAAAACAGAGACGGAGAAGATGGCAAGAGAAGAAAACAGAGAAAGGAAAAAAAAAACAGAGGAAGAAGATGATAAGTAAGGAAAGTAAGAAGTAAAACAGAGGTAGAAGAGATCAGATAGCTTAGAAGAAGAAAAGAGAGAGGGAGAAGAAGGAAAAGAAGATGACAAGAAAAGAAAACAGAGAAAGGAAAAAAAAGAAGAAGAAGATGATAAGGAAGGAAAGTAAGAAGTAAAACAGAGGTAGAAGGGAAGAGATCAGATAGCTTGGAAGCGGAAAAGAGAGAGAGAGAAGAAGGAAAAGATGACAAGGAAAGAAAACAGAAAGGAAAGAAAAAAAAACAGAGGAAGAAGATGATAAGGAAGGAAAGTAAGAAGTAAAACAGAGGTAGAAGAGATCAGATAGCTTGGAAGAGGAAAGGAGAGAGAGGGAGAAGAAGGAAAAGAAGATGACAAGGAAAGAAAACAGAGAAAGGAAAAAAAGAGAGGAAGAAGATGATAAGGAAGGAAAGTAAGAAGTAAAACAGAGGTAGAAGAGAAGAGATCAGATAGCTTGGAAGAGGAAAGGAGAGAGAGGGAGAAGAAGGAAAAGAAGATGACAAGGAAAGAAAACAGAAAGGAAAGAAAAAAAACAGGAAAAAGATGATAAGGAAGGAAAGTAAAAAGTAAAACAGAGGTTGAAGACTGAAATGAAGGTAGACAGAACAGGAGTGGATAATGGTGCTGGTAGTGGTGATGGTGGTGGTGTGTGGGTGTGAGGAGATGGACAGGGAAGTGGAGGAGGAGGAGGAAGGAATATGGTAAGGATGATTAAGATGTGGAGGAGGAAAGGGTCAAAATATATTACTACAACTACTACTACTACTACTACTACTACTACTACTACTACTACTACTACCATTACCACCACTACACCTACCACCAAAACAGAATACTAACTACAATTACAACAACAACATGGACCACAAAGCAACCCAAAAGCCAAGTTAACTAAGCCTTATAACTATACAAACTACAATAACTAATAACTCTTCTATACTAATACATATAACTATACCTCATATACCTATACCTGTACTAACAACACTATCATATATTAACAAGGTGTGGCTTTTGCAGGTACAGCGTGGGCGAGGCTGTCTGTCTTGCACCACCGAGCTTGTCTATCAACTCGACCAGCGAGCAAGGGACATCGTGAGGGAGATTCTGGTCATGAGCAACGTGTGAGTATATACTGTCATATTCTTAAACATTTCGACGCCCACACTCACATATTTCTCTTTCGTAGGAGTTGTGGGCACTTTCAGGGATAGCTTTATGACCCTGGTGGTAGTTTGACCCTTCTTCTGTACCGTGAACCTAAGGAAACACATATTTGACAAGGCTTTCGTAGGAGTTTTGGGCATTTCCAGGGGTAGATTTATGACCCTGGTGGTAATGTGACCTTTGTATTGTACCGTGAACCTAAAGAAACACATATTTGACAAGGCTTTCGTGGGAGTTTTGGGCATTTCCAAGGATAGCTTTATGACCCTGGTGGTGGTTTGACCCTTCTCCTGTACCGTGAATCTGAGAAACACATATTTGACTAGGTAGGAATTTTGGGCATTTCCAGGAGTAGAGTTATGACCCTGGTGGTGGTTTGACCCTTCTTCTGTACCATGAACATAATGAAATACGTTTTGACAAGGCTTTCATAGGAGTTTTGGGCATTTCCAGGGGTAGATTTATGACCCTGGTGGTAGTTTGACCCTTCTGTTGTACCGTGAACCTAAGGAAACACTCATTAGAACCCGATTGATCTTCTTGTCAGCCTCCCTTCCTTCCTTCCTTCCTTCCCTTTCTCGCCCTGACCTCACCGTCTTGCCTAACTCTGCCTCGCCAAAGTCTTGCTGCTCGCCCACAAGTTTCCTTAAGGGAGAGCCTCCTCGTGTTGTTGTTGTTGTTGGTGGTGGTGGTGATGGTGGTGGAGGTGGAATGCTGTGTTGGTCTTCCTCCTCCTTCCTTCTCCATTTCTTTGCCCTTCTCTTCCTTCTCCTCTTCTTCGTCCTCCTCTTTCTCCTCTTCCTCTCCTTCCTTCTTCCTCCTCTCGTTTCCATTCCTTCCTTCTCATTCCTCTTGCAACTTCTCACCTTCCTCCTCCTCCTCCTCCTCCTCCTCCTCCTCCATCTTATTATCTTCCTCTTCTTTCTCCTTTGATTGTTTTCCTATCAGCTCTCCTCCTATTTCTCCTTCATCTCATCTTCAGCATATTCCTCCTCCTCCTCCGCCTCCTCCTCCTTTCCCTATTCTCTGTCTCTCTGTCTTGTATTGTTATTGTATTGTTATTGTATTTTATTGTATGTTATTGTATTTCATGTTATTCTCTATTATCTCAAGCATATTATTTTTCTATGTTATTTCTCCATCTCTCGTCATCTCTTTCCCTCTCTCTATCTATCTATTTATATATCCGTTTATCCCTCTTTAAATTCATTAGTATTTTAGTCAGTCAATCAGTAAGTTAATCAGTCAGTAGGTATGTCAGCCAATTAGTCGGTTAGTCCCTCACTCACTCACTAATTACCTTTTCATAGAACTTTAATCTCATCCAGAATTAATTACTGATTCGCTTCGTCATTTCATTATGCATGCGCCAGCCATTTCTCTCTCTCTCTCTCTCTCTCTCTCTCTCTCTCTCTCTCTCTCTCTCTCTCTCTCTCTCTCTCTCTCTCTCTCTCTCTCTCTCTCTCTCTCTCTCTCTCTCTCTCTCTCTCTCTCTCTCTCTCTCTCTCTCTCTCTCTCTCTCTCTCTCTCTCTCTCAACATTTTCCTTCTTATCAATTCATATTTATTCCTCCCTCATTCTAATCAATTTTCTCTCCAATTCTTCCTCCATTCATGTTTCCCTCCCTTCCTTCCTTCTCTCTCCTTCTTCCTCCTTCCTCTTTATCTCTCTCTCTCTCTCTCTCTCTCTCTCTCTCTCTCTCTCTCTCTCTCTCTCTCTCTCTCTCTCTCTCTCTCTCTCTCTCTCTCTCTCTCTCTCTCTCTCTCTCTCTCTCTCTCTCTCTCTCTCTTATTAGTTACTTAGTTGGTTAGACAGTCATACACACACACACACACACACACACAACAACAACAACAACAGCAACAACAACAAGATTTATGATTGCAATGTATTGCCACACTTTGTTCCCATTTATTTTTGTACCTGCATCCTTATAATTCATTCTCTCTCTCTCTCTCTCTCTCTCTCTCTCTCTCTCTCTCTCTCTCTCTCTCTCTCTCTCTCTCTCTCTCTCTCTCTCTCTCTCTCTCTCTCTCTCTCTCTCTCTCTCTCTCTCTCTCTCTCTCTCTCTCTCTCTCTCTCTCTCTCTCTGTCTCTCTCTCTCTCTCTCTCTCTCTCTCTCTCTCTCTCTCTCTCTCTCTCTCTCTCTCTCCCTCTCTCTCTCTCTCTCCCCTTTGTTTACTCTCGTACTGCATCATGTTACGCTTTCATCTTCTGCAAGCTTTTTTTTCTTCATCTTCTTCTTCTTGCTCCTCCTCTTCTTCTTTGATCTCCTGCTGTCTCTTTTTCTTTGTTATCTTATTCCCTCTCTTCGTAATGCATTTTCTTCTACCTCATTTATTATCGTCTCTTTCTCTCTTTCCTTCTATTTATTTATCTAATTTTAGGTTGTTTTCCTTTCTTTTATCTTCTCTTTTCTTCTTCCTTCCTTTCTCTTTTCTCTTGTCCTATTTCTTTCTTTTTTTCTTTCTCTTCTCCCTTCCTTTCTCTTTTCCCATGTCCTTTTTTATTTCTTTTTATTTCTCTCTCTCTCTCTCTCTCTCTCTCTCTCTCTCTCTCTCTCTCTCTCTCTCTCTCTCTCGTTAATTAGTTTAAATCGAGGAATGGAATGTTTTGCCTTCGTTGCCATTCCATTCCTTCTGTTTTTTCTCTCCCTCTCCTCTATTTTTCCTCCCAGCTCGACTTTTGTTTTCCTTCCATTCTCTTCTTAATTTCTCCATTGCTGTGGGGGGGGTCAGGACTCGAACCCGTGTCTTCCTGGATGCGGCGTCGGGACACTGACCACTCAGCCACCGCCTCGCTTTTCCCTCCCTCATCTCCCTTCCTAACATCTTTTCGGCCAAGTACACACATATTTGACAAAGCTTTCATGGGAGTTTCGGGCATTTACGGGAGTAGTTTTATGACCCTTGTGGTAGTCTGGCCCTTCTTCTGTACCGTGAACCTAAAGAAACACTCATTAGAACCCAATTGATCCCCTCTTTGACCTTTAGAAATACTGATGTGAGAAGCGGAAGTGTCTTATAATACCGCCCCTAACGTTCTCACCTTCTACAGCATCGTCCAGGAGGTCTTAGGCGAGGCACGCAGCAAGATCGGCGTCCTGCATGACCTAGGCGAGGCTGTGGCTACCCTGGACCTGGTAGTGGCTTTGGCTCACGTGGCGGCGCTGGGCTCGTGGGTTCGGCCGGAGTTCTCGCACACTATGGCCATCCGAGGAGGCCGGCACCCCATCCTGGACCTCCTCTCCCCTACGCCGCCTGTGCCTAATAACTCGGTAAGTGTTAAAAGTGTTTTGGTTGGTTTGTTGTTAGTGTTGTTCATACCATTCATTTTTATTCCCTTCCTTTGCTTACTTTTTTTTCTATAACTAGGTATTATTCCTTCCCGTCCTTCTCCTTACCTTGCTTTCCTTACCTTCCTTTCCTGACCTTCCTTCCCTTCCTTTCCTTTCCTTCTTCGCCTTACCATTCTTTCTTTCCCTTCCTTTTCTTCGCTTCCTTCCCTTCCCTTCCTTTCTTTCCCTTCCTTTTCTTCCCTTCCCTTTCTTTCCTTACCTTCCTTTCCTTACCTTCCTTTCCTTACCTTCCTTTTCCTTACCTTGCATTTCATTCTATTTCATCTTTACTCCATCCCACTTTCTCCCTCATTAACCCCGTTTTTCCCTTCCATCTCTTCCTCCTCCTCCTCCTCCTCCTTCCTTCCTTCCTCTCATCCCTTCCCACTTTTTTTTTATTTTCCATCTCATTCCCTCACCTTATACTTTCCTAAACCTCCTCTCTTCCTCCTCTTCTCCTCCTCCTCCTCCTCCTCCTCCTCCTTCCTTCCTCTCATCCCTCGCCACTTTTCCATCTTATTCCATTTTATTTTCGGTGTGTCTCAGGCGCTCAGATCCGCCACTCTGAGACCAAAAGGAGATTAGATTCTAAGCCGGCCAGAAGGGTGGAGGCGGCGATAAGAGTGACTGTTAGGTGTGGTGATGTTATGGTGATGCTGGTGGCGATGGTCGTGGTGCTGGTGCTGCTGGTGGCGATGGTCGTGGAGCGGGTGTGATGGTAGAGGTTTTTATGACATGCAAATCTACCTCACCAAAGATCTAGAGCAGTTATTTTTAGCCTATTTTTTTACGACGTCCCCTCTAAGAATCGTGGTGCTGGTGTTGCTGGTGGCGATGGTCGTGAGGCAGGTGTGATTGTTACGCCTCACCAAAGACCTAGAGCAGTTATTCTTAGCCTATTTTTTACTACTTCCCCTCTAAGAATCGTGGTGCTGGTGCTGCTGGTGGCGATGGTCGTGGGGCGGGTGTGATGGTAGAGGTTTTTATGACATGCAAATCCACCTCACCAAAGACCTAGAGCAGAGGTTTTTCGGCCCATGTTATTCGGTCCATATTATTAAACGTATTTAGCTCCCTCTATTATTATTTCCTAAGGCCAAAGAGAAGGCTAATCGTGTTTTCATGAGTGACATTTCCCAGCAACTTACACGCCCCTGTCAAACAGATATAATTAGAGAAATTCGAACTCTATCCCCGTGGACTCTCCCGCCCTTGAAATTACCAGCGTGGGCGTGCTAAGTAGGCAACACTAATGGGCGGAAATTGTCTTGAGGGCGTGATGAAGAACTTGAGGAGATGAGGAGGAGGAAGAGGAAGGAGGTGTCGGAAGCGTGTTTGTTGCATCGGGTTAAGAAGAAGGAGGAGGAGGAGGAGGAAGACAGGAAGAGAAGATGGATTAAGAGGAAGACGAAGAGGAGGAGGAGGAAGGCGTGAGGAGTCTGTTTAAAGCGTGTGAAGGAGGAGGAGGAGGAGGAGGGGAGGAGGAAGAAGAACAGGAGTGTAGTGTTTTTGGTTCAGGAAATGGAGAAGGAGGAGGAGGAGGAAGACGAGGAGTAGAGGAGGAGGAGGAGAAGGAAGCGGATGGAAAGCTAGATTGAGGAAAGCATGTTTGTTTGTTTAGAAAGAGGAGGAGGAGGAGGAGGAGGAGATTATACGGAGAAGAAAAGGTGAGAAAGAAGAAGAGGAAGAAATGAAGTGTTTTGGAAAGCGTGTTTGGAGGGAAGGAAGGAAGGAAGGAAGGAGAGGAGGAGGAGGAGGAGAAAGAGGATTATCCATAGGCTTGTGTGTAGGAGGAGGAGAGAGAGAGAGAGAGAGAAGGAATAAATAGGAGGAGATGAGGAAGGAGGGAGGAGAGGAAGTATTTCTCCTCCTTTCCTCTCTTCCCCTCCTTTTCCTCCTCTTACTCCTCCTCTGCTTCTCCATACTCCTCCATTCCCCTCATTCGCATTTCTCCTCCATTTCCTTTCTCTCTCTCTCTCCCTTCCTCCTCCTCCTCCTCCTCTTCCTTCCTTCCTCCTTCATTAATTCTTTCTTTATTACACATTCGTCCTCAGTTTTCTTGTTTCCTTTTTCCCTTTTAGCGTATGATTGCCTGCGTCCCTTCTTCCTTCCTTCCCTTCCTTCCTTCCTCCTCCTCCTCCTCCTCCTCCTCCTCTTCCTCCTCCTCCTCTTCCTGTTATTCTTTCTATTCTTTTTCCTTTTATCCGTTTTTATTAATATTTTTTTCTTTTTTTTCCTTCTTTCTTTATCCTCTTCTTCTTCCTCCTCCTCCTCTTCCTCCTCCTCCTCTTCCCTCTTCCTGTTATTCTTTCTATTCTTTTTCCTTTTATCCGTTTTTATTAATATTTTCTTCTTTCTTTATCCTCTTCTTCCTCTTCCTCCTCCTCTTCCTCCTCCTCCTCCTCTTCTCCTCTTTCTTCTCTTCCATGGCAGTTTCTTTTTCTTCTTTCTTTCTTTCTTTCATTTATTCCTGCTTTCTTTATCTCCTTTATTCTCCTCCTCCTCCTCCTCCTCCTCTTCTGTTTTTTCTCCTCTTTCCTTCATCCAGTTCAATTTCTTCCTTCTATCTCTCCATTTATCTCCTTATTATTCTCCTTCCTCCTCCTCCTCTTCTTCCTCCTCCTCCTCCTCCTCCTCCTCCTCCTCCTCCTCCTCCTCCTCCCTGCTCCTCCTCCTCTTCTTCGTCTCCAATGACACTTGACTTCGTTGTATCAGGAGTCAATTTAGTGTTTCCATTCGTACCTCTTCCCCCTCCTCCTCCTCCTCCTCCTCCTCCTCCTCCTCTTCTTCTTCCATTAATTCTTGTTTTTTTTATTACATTTTATCTCTCTCCTAATTCGTTTACTCCCTCTCTCTATTTCCTCCTTTCTCTATTTTTGCTTCTCTCCCTTCTTCCTCTTTTCTCTCTCTTCCTTTCATTCTTCTCTTATACTCCCTTCCCTCATTCTCTATTTCCTTCCTTTCATGCACCTTCTTCCGTCTCCTCTTCTTCCTCGTCTTGGTCTTCTTTGTCTTCTTTTTCCTCCTCCTCCTTTTCCTCCTCCGCTTCTTCTTCTTATACTTATTCGTCTTGATCTTTTTCGTTCTCTTCGTCCTCCTCCTGCGCCTCCTCCCAGCATTTTCTAATTTAAGTGTCCTTCTCTTTTGTCTGGACTTAATCTTCGCCCTTTCTCTCCTTTTTGCAGTTTTTTGGACATTATATTCTCCTCCTCCTCCTCCTCCTCCTCCTCCTCCTCCTCCTCTTCTTCCTCCTCCTCCTCATCATCATCATCACCCTCCTCCTCCTCCTCCTTTCCATTCTTCTACTACTACTACTACTACTACTACTACTACTACTACTACCACTACCACCACTACTACTATTGCTACTACTATTGCTACTACTACTACTACTACTAATACTACTACTACTACTGCTATTACTATATAAATACCATAACTAATACTAATGGTGATAAGAATAAGAGAGGGAATAAGAATGAGAATAGGGTGAGGAATAACAATAACAATAATAATAACAATAACAATAACATTACCCTAATCTGTTAACTTTCCTCGCCTTCGCTAGTTCTTGGGCCCCGGCAGCCTCCTTCCCTCCTTCTCTCTCTCCTCTCCTCTCTCTCCTTCCCTCCAGACACGCTTCCTTAAACACTTCATTACCTCAGAACTTCCTACCTCAATAACAATGGTAATAATAATAATAATAATAACAATAGGAATACAATAACACCAATAAGAATAAGCAGAATAGGAATAAGAATAAGAGCAGGAATAGGAATAAGAACATAAGAACATAAGAACATAAGTGGAAGAATAAATTATAATAAAAATGCAAATCCCTTAATCTGTTCCCCTTCCTCGCTCCCGTCAGTTCCTGGGTCCCGGCAGCCTCCTGATGGTGGTCACGGGTCCCAATATGAGCGGCAAGAGTACCTACCTGCGCCAGATTGCCCTCATCCAGGTGCTCGCTCAGGTAAGGCCGAGGATGGATGGCTATGTGTGTGTGTTTACCTGTAGTGTTTGTATATGTGTCCGGCCTCGCTGTCTGTGTGTGTGTGTGTGTCTCTCTGTCTCTCTTTGTTTCTTTCTCTATATTCAATCTTTGTATTTTCATTTTCTGGCGCACTCTGTCTCTCTGTTTCTGTCTGTCTGTCTTTTTCTGTCTCTGTCTATCTCTGTTTCTGTTTGTCTTTGTCTCTGTCTCTCTCTGTTTGTCTATTTCTCTCTGTCTCCCTCTTTGTTTCTTTCTCTATATTCAGTTTTTGTATATTCATTTTCTGGCGCTCTCTGTCTCTCTGTTTCTGTCTGTCTTTCTTTTTCTGTCTATGTCTATCTCTGTTTCTGTTTGTCTTTGTCTCTGTCTCTCTTTTCGTTGTTTCTGTCTCTCTCTCTGTTCTTGTGTTTCCTTATCTCTGTTTCTTTCTTTCTCTCTTTCCTTCTGTCTCTCTATCTCTCTGTCTATCTCCAATTCTAACTATATATTTCTCTCGTATTCATTTTTCATTAATTACCCTATCTATCTGTCTATCTAACTATATCTATCTAACTAACAAACTAACTCAATCTATCTGTATCTACCTGTCTATTCATCAATCTATATTTGTGTCAGTCTATCAATCAATCTATCCATCTACCTCTCCATACTCTATCCCTTCCCTACCTTACCTTTCCCTAGCCTGGCAATATATCAACATGAAGGGAAGTCTTGCACAGGTACGGCCACTCACTCCCTCACCCACTCCTCGCTTCCGTTGCTCAGGTAATTGGCTGAAGGGAGAGTCAGTCACTTGCGCAGTCTGTTGCTTTATTTCAATTTCCGACTGTGGGTGTTCGTCTATAAGCTTTCAGTCTCTCTATATGGCAAAATAGGTTTAATAATTTGGTATAAGCAAGAGAATAGTTCCACAGTCTAATAGTTTAATATCCGTTTAGTAAGGGAAGAGAATAGAACCTCTACCTTTTAATTTTCTTCACTTTCTGTCTGTGGCTGGAGTAGTCTTTCTTGGTGGGGCCTGAAGGTTAGGTTAGGTAAAGTCAGGTCAGGTTAGGATAGGATATATTAGGTAAGGTCAGATCAGGTTAGGATAGGTTAAGTTAGGTTCTTGGTGGGGCCTGATGGTTAAGTTAGGTAAAGTCAGGTCAGGTTAGGATAGGTTAAATTAGATTAGGTTAGGGAAGGCCAGGTCAGGTTAGGATAGGTTAGGTTAGGTAAGGTCAGGTCAGGTTAGGATAGGTTAAGTTAGGTTAAGTTAGGTTATTGGTGGGGCCTGATGGTTAGGTTAGGTAAAGTCAGGTCAGGTTAGGATAGGTTAGGTAAGGTCAGGTCAGGTTAGGATAGGTTAAGTTAGATTAGGTTAGGTAAGGTCAGGTCAGGTTAGGATAGGTTAGGTTAGGTAAGGTCAGGTCAGGCTAAGATAAGTTAGGTTAGGTTAGATTAGGGTACGTCAGACCAGGCTAGGATAGGTTAGGTTAGATGAATAGGTTAGGTAAAGTTAGGTCAGGTTAGGATGTGTTAGGTTAGGTCAGGTCAGGTTAGGATAGGTTAAGTTAGATTAGGTTAGGTAAGGTCAGGTCAGGTTATGATAGGTTTGGTTAGGTAAGGTCAGGTCAGGTTGGGATAGGTCAGGTCAGGTTAGGATAGGTTAAGTTAGATTAGGTTAGGTAAGGTCAGGTCAGGTTAGGATAGGTTAGGTCAGGTTAGGATGGGTTAAGTTAGGTTAAGTTAGATTAGGTTAGGTAAGGTCAGGTCAGGTTAGGATAGGTTAGGTTAGGTTAGGTAAGGTTAGGTCAGGTTAGGATGGGTTAAGATAGGTTAGGTTAAGTTAGGGTACGTCAGGCCAGGCTAGGATAGGTTAGGTCTATCTATCTTGCGCAGACAAGTGTTTATAGAAGCGCCATCTTGGTTAGCTTATTCTCTCCCTTGGAGCTCATCTTTCATCCTTTATTTAGAGAGATAATCTAGAGTCCGGGTAAACAGGTGGTCTTCAGGACGGCATGTGGGTAGTCTTAGGCCACTCGACGGTGACTGAAAAATTCCCAGCTTGTTTGTAGCGGATATGAGCACCGAGGCAACGCGCAGCTAAACCGTATACATTAAACTTTTTCCTTTGGATTCGGGAAGATTGAGTGCTTGGCAAGGCAGGGAAGCGTGAGAGCAGTTTAGCAAGAGCAAGAGCGAGAGAGTGAGGGTGAGAATGAAGTGCTTCGATATCGGAAACTGGACATCAGAGGCGGAGCGGAAAAGACGAACAGCTGACGGGAAGGCGAGGGAAGGCAAACGTATCAAGCCTGTTTTTTGTTTATGGGGAAGGAGGCAGCTCAAGGGATAGAATAAAGAAGGGAAATAAAAAAAAGATTGCAATAGCGCGCTGCCTCTGAAAATACGTATAGTGTGAAGTAAAAGAAAAGATGAGAGAGAGAGAGAGAAAGAGAGAGAGAGACAAACAGACATACACACACACACTCTCTCTCTCTCTCTCTCTCTCTATCCATCTGTCTATCTCTCTATCTCTCTATCTATCTATCTATCTCTCCTCCCACCTTCCCGCCATACAAAGTGGACGCATTAATACATATACTCACCAAATGCTATTAATCCAACACCGTGCATTATAATATATTCATAAAGTTAATAGGCTATTTTGGTCGGGGCGAGGGACGGGGACGCCACCGGTGCTCTTTACAACTCTGCTGCCCATAAATAACATACGTGATCAGTGAGAGTTTGGATTAGGGTCGTATATTGTGGTGCCTCATCTCGGTATAGAAACAGTGTATGGCCTTCCCAGACTTGATATATACCTGTAGCATTGAAGTATCTCGGTTAACATATGTATTGAAGATTATAATAAGACTCGTGCTATTTTCTCCCAATTCTGTGCCTCATCTCGGTATAAAAACAGTGTATGGCATTCCTAGCCTTGATATACACCTGTAGCATTGAGGTATTTCGGTTAACACACGTATTGAAGATTATTATTTTTTTTTACAGTAAAGGAAACAGCTCAAGGGCAGAAAAACAATGATGAAAAAAAGCCCGCAAATCACTGCCCCTAAAAAAGAGTTGAGGAGTGGCCAAAAGGGAGGTCAATTTCGAGAGGAGAGGTCTCCTGATACTCACATCTTGAAATAATTAGACTCATGCTGTTTTTCCCCTATTCTCTGCCTCATCTCGGTATAGAAATAGTGTACTGCCCTCCCAACCTTGAAGTATTTGGGTCGAGAGATCTGTTGGACCAATATAATCCGTGCCTGCTCCCTCTCCCTCGGTCGTCCCAACGCCTTTATGGTGCAAATTTTCCTCCCCTTTCTTCATAACGTCAGTGTTCCCCTCTATATCCTTGCCTCGGCGCACGCCCTGAAGCATTCATAAGAGTAATGAGTTCCCTCGTGGCAGGTCGACTGGGTAGCGTATTTCCTTTCTCTGTACGGGTATGTGCTGCCCACTCTTGAATAGGGCAGGTTACGTTAGGTTAGGTTAGGTTAGGGTACGTCAGGCCAGGTCAGGCTAGGAAAGGTTAGGTAAGGTAAGGTCAGGTTAGGATAGGTTAAGTTAGGTTAGGTTAGGTTAGATCAGGTCAGGTCAGGTTAGACTAGGTTAGGTTTGGTAAGGTCAGGTCTGGTTAGGATAAGTTAAGTTAGGTTAAGTAAGGTCAGGTCAGCTAAGATAGGTTAGGTTAGGTAAGGTCAGGTTAGGCTAGGTCAGGTTAGGCTATGTTGGGTAAGGTAAGGTAAGGTCAGGTTAGGATAGGATAGGTTAGGTTAGGTTAGGTCTTGTCAGGTCAGGTTAGGATAGGTTAAGTTGGATTAGGTAAGGTTAGGTTAGTTTCCACCGGTAACTTATGTATACGAGTCACAGTGAGAGTAATTTCCAGAACACCCCATAGTTGTTTTCCTTTAGTCCTCTCTTCATCTTCAAAGTTCCTCGTCTCCATTCTATAACTGGTCCACGTTCCTGTGTTGTCCAGATCGGGAGCTTATGTTAGATTAGGTAAGGTTAGGTTAGTTTCCACCGGTAACTTATGTATACGAGTCACAGTGAGAGTAATTTCCAGAATACCCAATAGTTATTTTCCTTTAGTCCTCTCTTCATCTTCAAAGTTCCTCGTCTCCATTCTATAACTGGTCCATGTTCCCGTGTTGTCCAGATCGGGAGCTTCGTGCCGGCGGAGATGGCGTCGCTGCGGCCCGTCACCAAGCTGTTCACACACTTAGGCTCAGAGGACCGTCCGGAGGCTAACGAGTCCACCTTCCAAGTGCAGGTAAGACGAGCCCGTGCATTCGCCTGTACCCTGGTTCTTTGTTTACTTGTTAATTCACTGGTTTGTTTGTTAATTCATTTGTTTTCTTTATTGATCGATTTATTATATTTGATTTTTTTCTCTCTGTCTATCTATTTTTCTATCTATCTATGTATCTATCTATCCCTCCTCGAACTGGTCATTTCACGCTCTTTCCCTTGCTTCCTTTGGTCTTGTGTTCCTCCTCCTCCTCCTCCTCCTCCTCCCCTTTCCTTTCCCATCTCCCTCACCTCCTCCTCCTCCTCCTCCTCCTCCTCCTCCCTCCTTTTCCTTTCCCTTCTCTTTCTCCAACTCCTCCTTTTCCCTCCTCCTCTTTCCCTCTCCTTTCCCTTCTCTTTCCCCAACTCCTCCTCCTTTTCCCTCCTCCTCTTTCCCTTTGCTTTCCATTCTCTTTCTCTTCCTCCTCCTCCATCTTCTCCACCTTTTTCCTCCTCCTTCTCATATGACTTTCCCTCCCTTCTCTACCTCCTCATTCTCATTCCCTTCCCTCCTCACTTCCCTTGGCCTTATCTTCCTCCTTTTCTTCTCCTTCTCCCCTCGTGATGAATAGCAGGGCAGGCCAATACACAAGGAGAAGGGTACGCTACATAGGTCCTTATATATAACGTGTATCCTAACCGCGATCTGGCTACACCATTTCCTGCTGCTGTAGTTTCCATGTTCGTGGGTAATGTAGAAAGCCTGGGAGGGGTGGGGAGGGAGAGAGGAGGAGAATGGAGGAGAGAAGGAGAGAGAGGAGGAGAGAGAGAGAGAGAGAGAGAGAGAGAGAGAGAGAGAGAGAGAGAGACACACACACACACACACACACACACACACACACACACACACACACACACACACACACACACACACACACACACACACACACACACACACACACACACACACAAGTTCTAAAGATTAAAGAGAAGAATGAGATGTGTGTGTGTGTGTGTGTGTGTGTGTGTGTGTGTGTGTGTGTGTGTCTCTCTCTCTCTCTCTCTTGCTCTATCTATCTATCTATCTATCTCCATAGCATTTTTTTTTCTTATTCCACATCCATCATATTTGTCTTTTTCTAATTCTTTTATTTATTTATTTATTTATGCATCGTTCATTTATCATTTTTCTCTCTCTTTCTCTCTCTTTTTCTGACTTCCCTCTCTTCCATTTGTTATTCATTTTTTCTTTCAATATATATTTTCCTATTTTGTTTTCTACCTTTTTTTTGGTACAACTTTCACCCTTGTTGCAGTTTTACCCGCCTATGTATGTATCTATCTGTCTGTCTATCTATCTATCTATTTATTTCTTCTGCTCTTAGTATGTCTGTATTTTTTTCATTTCACGGGAGGCGACTTCCCATAAATCTCTCTCTCTCTCTCTCTCTCTCTCTCTCTCTCTCTCTCTCTCTCTCTCTCTCTCTCTCTCTCTCTCTCTCTCTCTCTCTCTCCTCCCCCCCCCCCCCATGTTTTCGCAGGGAAAGAAGGGCGGGGAGGAGAGAAGGAGGGAAGGAGAGGAGGGAAAGAGAGAGGAAAATTGGAACCGTTAATTATTTTTTTTCTACGTGTGTGTGTGTGTGTGTGTGTGTGTGTGTGTGTGTGTGTGTTTGTGTGTGTGTGTGTGTGTGTGTGTCTCTCTCTCTCTCTCTCTCTCTCTCTCTCTCTCTCTCTCTCTCTCTCTCTCTCTCTCTCTCTCTCTCTCTCTCTCTCTCTCTCTCTCTCTCTCTCTCTCTCTCTCTCTCTCTCTCTCTCTCTCTCTCTCTCTCTCTCTCTCTCTCTCTCTAACCTTTCATATATCCGTGTTTCTTTATTTTCTCTTTCTCCCATAAATCATCAGTGTTTTCTCTCTTCTTTCTCTCTATTTTCTTTCTTTATTTCTCTCTCTTTTATATGTTTCAGGTTCACTTTTAGGCTGTTGCTTTCCTCCTCTCTCTCTCTCTCTCTCTCTCTCTCTCTCTCTCTCTCTCTCTCTCTCTCTCTCTCTCTCTCTCTCTCTCTCTCTCTCTCTCTCTCTCTCTCTCTCTCTCTCTCTCTCTCTCTCTCTCTCTCTCTCTCTCTCTCTCTCTCTCTCTCTCTCTCTCTCTTTAATCTTTCATATATATCTCTGTTTCGTTTTCTTTTTCTTCTTGCATATTCTTTCTTGATTTTTGTCTCTCTTTCTCTCTCTGTTCGTCTGTTTATCTGTCTGTCTTTTTCTGTCTGTCTGTGTGTCTGTGTCTCAATTCGTATGTCTATGTTTCTCTGTATTCTTTATTTCTCTATCTGTTTCTTTGTTTGTATATATGTATGTGTGTGTGGAGGGGGTGTATGTGTCTTATCTGTCTGTCTGTCTCTCTTTCTATCTATCTATCTATTTTCTCTCAAAACACAATCTTTCTCCTCTCACTCAGATGAACGAGGTGGCACACATGATGGTTGGCACGGAGGAAATACTGCTAGGAGGAGGAGGAAGACGAGAAGGAGGAGGAGGAGGAGAAAGAGGAGGAGGAGGAGGAGGAGGAGGAGGAGGAGAATCAGGCACAGGATCAAGAGGAGGAGCAGGCCCTGACTCCCTAGTGGTCCTGGACGAGCTGGGATCAGGCACGTCGCTGGAGGAGGGCGGTGCCTTGGCCTGGGCGGTTGTGGAGGCACTGACCCGCCTTGGTGCCACGACGGTCCTGGTCACCCACACGCTCTTCCTCACACGCCTGGCCGCCCTCTACCCCAACGTTACCAAGTGAGTGAGAGGTATTGGTGCGAGGAGACTTGATCAAAGTTTATAAATGGATGAAGGGCTTTAATAAGGGGGATATTAATTAGGTTTTGATGGTTAGAGAGCCGGGTAGGACCAACGTTACCAGATTGTTGTACTTGGCGTATTGTTTTTGCCAATTTCTGACCAAAAACTATCGCACCCATAAAGATAACGATATGCATTTATAATTATTGTTAAAATCGGTAATTATTGATGCTCTTTTTTGCAATATTTATGGGCCAGAAACCGGAAAATACAATGTTATGCGTACGATAATCTGGCAACGGTTCGTAGGACACGTAGTAATGGGTTTTAATTGGATATATTCAGATTCAGCAAGTACATAGGCAAGAATTGGTTTACTAACAGAGTGGTGGATGGCAGTCATGTTCTTGGGTGCCAATACGATAGACACATTCAGGAAAAATAGATAAATTCATGGATAGTGATGTTAGGCGGGGATAGGGTCATAGGAGCTGCCTTCCAAAGACCTACCGGCCTCTTGTGGACTATTTCTGTTCTTATGAGATTATGTAGTCCTTAGTTATCGTCATGGACTCGTCAGATTAACATGAATTAGTCAGTGACTTGCGTTCCCATCCACAATCTCCGCCTCATCACCTGTCCCCTCCCCATCATCTGCCCCCGTCTCACCACCTGCCCCCCACCTCATCACCAGCTGTCCCCAACCTAACCCCCTTTTTCCTGCCCCTTCAGCTACCACATGGAAAGCCTGGAGAGCGCGGGCGGCCGTCTGCAGCTGACTCACATGCTGCGGAAGGGCGTGACCCGCACCACGCACTACGGCCTGTCCCTCGCTGCCCTCACGCCCCTGCCGCCCTCGGTGCTGGAGCGCGCCAGGCACCTCGCCCACGCCATGGCCCCGCCCACTAAGGTACGTCACGTTGGCTTGTTTTATAGTAAGGGAAACAGCTGAAGGATTGGTAAAAGGTGATTTTGGTGAAGGGAATGGCCGAGGAAGGGAGAGCTTGTGATACGGGTGAAGGGAATGGCCGAGGAAGGGAGAGCTTGTGATACGGGTGAAGGGAATGGCCGAGGAAGGGAGAGCTTGTGATACGGGTGAAGGGAATGGCCGAGGAAGGGAGAGCTTGTGATACGGGTGAAGGGAATGGCCGAGGATGGGAGAGCTTGTGATACGGGTGAAGGGAATGGCCGAGACAGGGAGAGCTTGTGATATGGGTGAAGGGAATGGCCGAGGAAGGGAGAGCTTGTAATACTTGTGAAAGGAACAGCCGAGGAAGGGAGAGCTTGTGTTACGGGTGAAGGTAATGGCCGAGGAAGAAGAAAGTATGTAGATGAGGAGGAGGAGGTAAAAGAGCTCAGGAATGTCATGCACCCCTTCAGGTTTCATCAGCAGGAGGCCAAGCAACACCTTTAATTTTAATATCCTTTTCACTCCCTTGAAATTCCTCCTCTTTTTCGCTCTTGAACTGCTTCCTTTTCGGCAAATAAAAGCGAGAGAAAAAAGTCACATTGGAAAGTTAGGCAGCGAGAGTTTTTTTTTTATCTGACAGCCATCACGGGGACAGGCAGAGACAGGATGGGACGGGGCGGGACGGGACGGGAGCAGCAGAGAATGTTAATCAGATACCGTGACAGCGCGCGGGAGACGGACGATGCAGGTGACGTGACAGGACCAAACGAGCTTGCATAATAAGCTTACCTAGGGACGACATTATATTAGGAGGAACGACCCCGTATTATAAGCCCAAGGGTGTCAAACTATACTAAAATTACATGGTGGGGTTAGTACATGTCTTTTTTTTATGCATTGTCCTCAGTGATATGAAGGACGTATATATATTTTAAGAGTAACTGAAAGAGATGACAAGAAAGAAGGAAGGAAGAAAAGGAAAAAAAGGAAGGAAGGAATGAAGAAAGGGAACAAAAAGGAAGGAGGGAAGGAAGAGAGGAAGAAAATGCGAGGAAAAAGATAGAATGGGAAAAAAGAAAAAAGGAAAGAATGAAAATATAGAAATTAATGTTTTTAGTACATATCATCTTTTTCAATGGCATTTTCTCAATCATTGTAAACACGTATATACATAATGACTCTCTTTGCCTAGCGTCAAGGATGTCAAACTACACTAAACTACACTAGAAGGGTCAATACGTATCTTTTTCCCTGTAATTTCGGGGGTTTAGCACACATTATCTCTTTCTATGGCATTTCCTCAGTCATAATAAACATGTATATACATTATGACTCCCTCTGCCTAGCGTCAAGGATGTCAAACTACACTAAACTAAACTAGAAGGGTTAATACGTATCTTTTTCCCTGTAATTTCGGGGGTTTAGCACACATTATCTCTTTCTATGGCATTTCCTCAGTCATAATAAACATGTATATACATTATGACTCCCTCTGCCTAGCGTCAAGGATGCCAAACTACACTAAACTAAACTAGAAGGGTTAATAAGTATCTTTTTCCATGTAATTTCGATTGGGTTTAGTACATATTATCTCTTTCAATGGCATTTTCTCAGTGACAGTAAACACGTATATACATTATGACTCCCTCTGCCTAGCGTCAAGGATGTCAAACTACACTAAACTAAACTAGAAGGGTTAATACGTGCCTTTTTTCCCTGTAATTTCGATTGGATTTAGTACATATATTTTTCAATGGCATTTTCTCAGTAATAGTAAACACGTATATACATTATGACTCTCTCTGCCTAGCGTCAAGGATGGCAATATGCACTAAACTACACTAGAAGGGTTAACACGTATTTTTTTCCCCTTTAATTTCCTCGGTAATAATACGAACTCGTTTATATAATGACTGAATGCCTCTATTCCAAGCTCTCCCTGCCTTGTATCAATGTCAAACTACACTAAATTGAAGTAGATGGGTTAGAACATATATTACCATTTCCATTTTTATATCCATTTATTTTTATATGTTCGCCGCGTGTTAATAGGAGTCCGTGTACGAGTTCCGTTTTGTGTTGAAAGCCCGCCTTTGTATTTTTATATTGAAGAGGGTTTTTACATCACGTTGCCAAAGTGCTTCAGTCATAAAGGCCTTGTCGTTATTGCTGTAATACGCCCAGCAGATATTACCGGCCGAGAGAGAGAGAGAGAGAGAGAGAGAGAGAGAGAGAGAGAGAGAGAGAGAGAGAGAGAGAGAGAGAGAGAGAGAGAGAGAGAGTAAAAGATAAAGAAAGAATTAGAAAGAAGAAAATCATGGAAATAAAAAAAGGAAAAAGAAAAAGAAAACAAATAAACGAAAAAAGAAACAAAGAAACAGAAAACCAAACTAAAAACAAGCAAACAAACCAACAAACAAACATACAAAAACCAACATACAAAAAGAGAGAGAGAGAGAGAGAGAGAGAGAGAGAGAGAGAGAGAGAGAGAGAGAGAGAGAGAGAGAGAGAGAGAGAGAGAGAGATAGCCATGTGTTTCCAGGCTTTCTTGAAGGGTATCTTGGACAGCCACAGCCCGTTAGTGAAGCAGGCGAATTTTCTTTATAGTGGCTGCCGTGATATATGCCTCTTGCTTGGCCCATGCTGCCCCCCGGTGCTTCTTTTGAACGAAGTCTCTGCAGTTGGGGGTTGACTGAAGGTCTGGGCAGCGTGTGGATAATCTTCAGACACTCGGCGATAGTTGAAAATTGTCAGCGTGCATCGGTGGGACTCGAACCAAGGTGCATGGGCTCACCACACCCGCACGCTGACCACTTAGCCACCGCCTCCCCTTGTTTTTTTATTTGTTTTTTTTACAACAAAGGAGACGGCTCAAGGGCAACAAAAAGAGTGAAAAAAAAAGCCCGCTACTCACCGCTCCCATAATATCCCTGTATGGAGTAATGTACCTCTTTTAGTCTCATTATAACCTTAAGTTTCCCTTTAAATCTCTACAACAATAATAATCCCGTTCTCTAGGTACGTGTAACCGATTACCGATGTATATCCCTGTATGGAGTAATTTTTTTCTTATAGTCTCGTTATAACCTTAAGTTACCCTTTAAATCTCACTAACAATAATACTCCCGTTTTCTAGGTAAGTGTAACCGACAACAACGAGGAAGCGGAGATCGAGGAGAGCCGCCACGCTGTATACCGCCTCGCCCACCGCCTCATGGCCCTCGCTAGCACCTTACCCACCCCAACCCCCACCCCCGCCAGCACCCCAGCCACGCCCACACACCCTAACACCGCCCACACACCAGCAGATACCACCCACGTACCCTCACCGCCCTCCCCACGGCTGGTTGGACATGGGGTAACATCACTAAGCCCCTCTGATGACCCGGCCCGCCCTGAGTCTGTGTCCCCAAGTCAAGAGTGCAGTGCTGACCCTATTCTGACCTGTGACTCGAGTGTGGGTAGTGCTAAGAATGCCTCCGCAGCCCTAATGCCTTGTACTGGAGGTTTCGATCCCAAATTAGGAGGTTTTGATCCTATTTTGACCTGTGATCCCATTCCTGCCAGTGCCAATAATGCTAGCACGACCCAGGTGATGCCTTGTACTAGCGGGTTTGATCCTATGCTGGCCTGTGAATCGGTTTCTGGAAATGTTACTAATCCTAACATAACCCAGTTGATCCCTTGTAATAGCGGTTTCAATCCCATTCCGGCCTGTGATTTTATTCCTGGCATTGCTAATGATGGTAACACAGCCCAGTTGGTGCCTTATTCTAGTGGTTCTGAGGACACCACCTCCATATCGCGTTCTCTACCAAGGCAGGAGAACATCACAGGCACGTCACACGGCTTACAAGACCAAGGGAACATCACAGCAGCTACCCCCGGTTTAAAAGATCAGCAGAACATCATAGGGTCACACGATTTACAAGACCATAACATCACAGCTACATCAAACGGTTTTCAAGAGCAGAACATCACAGACACATCCCACAGTTTACAAGGCCCAGAGAACATCACCTCAGCCTCCCGCATCAACACATCACACGGTTCACATCACCAAGGGAACATCACCGGCACATCCCATGAGTTACAAGACCAGCAGAACATCACATTAGGCTCCCCCATCAACACATCACAGGGTATCAGCACCCCATCCACCTCCTCAACCAACTTACGAACTAACACATTGATCCAAGAGGAGCTGAGTGCCATGGGTGTGGGCGCGGGGGCCAGGGCAGGGGGGCAGGGCACGGAGGAGCTCAGGGCACAGCTGGAGGCACTGCGACGGGACTTCCTGGCTAAGGTGGCACGCTCTGACCTGCAGCGTGTCATGTCTGGGGCGCCGCGGCTCTGCTGAAGGTAAAGTGCCAAGTGAGCTGTTTTTGTGAGTGCCAGTGTCCCTCAGATTCTTAGATATGGACTTAAGTATTTGTTAAGTGCCTTTTGTGGGTACATATTACATCTGAGTGACACTGGCCTCATTCCGTTGGGTTTTCTTAGTGCCACTGTAGTTTTTATTTACGGTCGCTGAGGTACACTTTTCTGTTGTTCTCCTTCCTTCATATGTGACCTGAATACTGCCATTGATTAATTTTATTTGCATTTATGATTTTTTTTACATGTGGCCTATAGCGCCGGTAGGCTATTCCTTAGGGGCCTGTGATGGTCTGCCCGAGCCCGTCATGGCGCAGGCAATTGTTTATAGAGGCGCCATTATTAACATGCTGTCTACTCGCCTGTTATCCTTTTGTGACCTGACCCTTGCCATTTCTTTATTTGCCTTTATCACACTGTCTAGTTTCCACTTTCCGCTTCCCCAGTCTCTTGGTTTTAGGGCCAATGACTGATTTCTCATGTGATTTTTTTTATGCATCCGAAACTTGATTTTTTGGTCTTTGGTGCCAGATTCCTCTGAAGATATGGTGCCATTTAGCTTATATCTTAGTGCTAATGCCCTCAAATTTCTTGCGTGTGAGTGCCAGTATATATTGACAAGTGATTTTTTATAGCAATATTTTTGGACGTTGTAGCACGATTCCACGAAAGATATGGTGCCATTTGCCTCCTATTTAAGTGCCAGTGGCCCTCAAATTTCTCGTATGTGAGTCCCAATGGTGCCTTATCACTATCTATTTGTGGCATCATCATACATATCGGACTGTGGTGCCTCGACCCTGGTGTAGAACGGGTGCCATTTGCCTCCTATTTTAGTGCCAGTGGCCCTCAAATTCCTCGTATATGAGTGCCAATAGTCCCTTATCAATATTTATTTGTGGCATTATCTTAAATTACGGACTATGATGCCTCGACCCTGGTGTAGATAGGGTGCCATTGCTTCATATTTTAGTGGCCCTTAAATTTTCCGCGTGTGTGAGTGCCAATGGCCCGCGATTATTGATTTTTTTTTGCAGCAACAACTATATTTTTAAACTTTAGAGTCACGATTCCGCTGCAGACAAAGTGCCAAGTATCGCTCTCGTGTTAGTGCCAGTAAACCTTCACATTTATTGCGTTTGGGTGCCAGTAGCAATATATATATTTTTTTATGCTCCAGCAATTTGATTTTTAGATAGGGTGACACAACTGCTGAAAATAAGATAGATAGGTAAGTCATGTGGTTAGGTAGACAGGCGTATAGGAGGGAGAGTAAAGAGAGAGAGAGAGAGAGAGAGAGAGAGAGAGAGAGAGAGAGAGAGAGAGAGAGAGAGAGAGAGAGAGAGAGAGAGAGAGAGAGAGAGAGAGAGAGAGAAGGGAGGAAGGGAAGGAAGACAGGAGGAAGGGAGAGAGAGAAAAAAAGATGGTATGAAGAAACAAAGAAAACGAAGGGATGAAGAGATGAGAATAAAACCGAAAGAGAGAGAGAGAGAGAGAGAGAGAGAGAGAGAGAGAGAGAGAGAGAGAGAGAGAGAGAGAGAGAGAGAGAGAGAGAGAGAGAGAGAGAGAGAGAGAGAGAGAGAGAGAGATGCTAAATTTAAAAGAAGGAAAAGAGGGAAAATAAGAAACTAAATAAAGAAAGAAGAGAAGGAAATAAAAGAAATAAACAGATAATAAGAGAATAACTATTTAGGAAGAAAGAATTTATTTACGTCAGCAGCATTTAGATAATTAAGAAGAAAGGATTTATTTAGGTCAACAGCATTTAGATAATTATTTAGACAGTCTATTTTATTATTTCTATTTTTATTTTCATTCTTCGTATCCGCCTACTTTTATTTTTTTTACTAAAGCAACGACGGCAAGTGTTGTTTTTATTGTTTTTGTTTTTTTGGGAAACGATAACAATTAATTCTGTGTGTGTGTGTGTGTGTGTGTGTGTGTGTGTGTGTTTTCAGCTCCCAAGCGAAAACAAAAATATCGGAGTCCTTGTATAGTGATATTATTTTGGAGGGAGGGAGGGAGAGAGGGTGGGAGAAAGAGGAAGGGAGAAGGGCAGGGAGGGAGGGAGAGAAGAGGGAGGAAGGGAAGGAGGGAGGGGCTGAAAAATATGGAGAACGGAGAGAGAGAGAGAGAGAGAGAGAGAGAGAGAGAGAGAGAGAGAGAGAGAGAGAGAGAGAGAGAGAGAGAGAGAGAGAGTCGGATATGAATCGGCGAAAGCTATACCAAAAAAAAAAAATATTGAAACTGCAGCTATCACTAATACTCTCTATCTCTCTCTCTCTATCTATCTATCTATCTATCTATATCTATATATCTATCTCTTTCCATCTATATTTTCTTCCACCACCTTCTCTCCTCCCCTTCCCTTCTTCCTTGCATTTCTCTCTTACTTTCCCATTCATTCTATTCCCTTTTTATTCCCCCTTTCTTTTTTTTTGTCTCCTCTCCTCTCCTTCCCATTCTCCACCGCCACCACCACCAAGACGTAGCTCATCAGTTGAAGAAACCCGAGTATGAGACTAGGTAAGGAAGGCAATGAGAACCATCCAATCAGGGGAAGCCTAAGGCAGCTGGAACTAATAATTTTTCATATATGGGGACCGGGGGGAGAGAGAGAGAGAACGGGAGGAGGAGGAGGAGGAGGAGGAGGTATGTGACAATGGTAGATGAAGATTAGATTTATATATGGTGTTATTATATGCGGTAAGGATAGAAGGGGAAGGGACAGGAGGGGAAAGGAAAGGAAAGGAAGGAAAGGAATGGAAGGGAAGGACAGATGAGGGAAAGAAATGGGAAGGGAAGGAAAGGGAGGGGAAAGGAAGGAAGGGAATGGAAGGGAAGGACAGGTGAGGGAAAGAAAAGGGAAGGGATGGGAAAGGAAAGGAAAGGAAAGGAAGGAAAGGAGAGGAGAAAGAAAGTGAATGAACGGGAAGGACAAGTGAGGGAAAGAAAAGGGAAGGGAAGGGAATGGAAAAGAAGGGAAGGGAAGGAAAGGGAGAGGAAAGGAAGGAAGGGAATGGAAGGGAAGGACAGGTGAGGGAAAGAAAAGGGAAGGGAAGGGATGGGAAAGGAAAGGAAAGGAAGGAAAGGAGAGGGGAAAGGAAGGGAAGGTATGGAAGGGAAGGAGAGGTAAGGAAAAGGAATGGAAAGGGAAAATAAGGGAAGGGAAGGGATAGAGGCGACTAAAAGAAACAGGGAGATGGAAGGAAGACAAGAAGGGGAACAGTAGAGAGATGATAAAAAAAAAAAAAAATGACAGGAAGAGGAAGACTGACCTACCGAAACTCAACATTCAATCCCAATACACTAATGAGAGAGGCAGAGCTTACTATTCAAACCCATATAAGCATGTATACGTAGAGCCTCCCTCACACACAGGTAGTTAACAAGGCAGAGAAAAGCAAGTATACGGTTAGGTAGGCATGTAGGACCCTTGGCTATAGAGGGCAAGTGTGTGAGAGGGAGGGAGAGGAAGAAGAGGAGGAAGGATGTGAGGATAGAAGAGATAGGAATAAGAGTAAGTCAAAAATGGAGAGGGAGAAAGAGAAAAGGAGGAAGAAGAAGAGGAAGAGCAGGAGCGAGAAAGTGAGGAAGAGGAAGAAGGAGAGGGGAGAGGAAGTGGGAGAAAGAGAAGGAGAAACAGGAGAAAGAAGAGAGGAAAGTGAAAGGGGTGGAGGAAAAATCAAACAAGAGGGAGAGAAAAAAGAAAAAGAAAGAGGAAAGGGAGGAGGAGGAGGAGAGGTAAGCGAGAGGGAGAGAGACAAGGAAAGGGTAAGGAATATATATAGAAAGGGTATGAGAGAGAGAGAGAGAGAGAGAGAGAGAGAGAGAGAGAGAGAGAGAGAGAGAGAGAGAGAGAGAGAGAGAGAGAGAGAGAGAGAGAGAGAGAGAGAAGAGAAGAGATGAGATGAGATGAGAATTTAGGTCATTATATCCTCCTCGTCTTTCATAGGCAGCGGAGAAGCCTTGGGCGAGCCACTCATCAAGGCGGCTAAATGAATATCTACGGGCAATAACACGAGAGAGAGAGAGAGAGAGAGAGAGAGAGAGAGAGAGAGAGAGAGAGAGAGAGAGAGAGAGAGAGAGAGAGAGAGAGAGAGAGAGAGAGAGAGAGAGAGAGAGAGAGAGAGAGAGAGAGAGAGAGAGAGAGGAGGGGGAGGAGAGAGAATGGTAAATTAGAAAATAAGAAAACAAAAAAAGGGATACTGGAGAAGAGGAAGAAAGAAAACAAAGAGAAATGAGAGAAAAAAAGACTGAAATGGCAAAAAAATATGAAGTTGAGAGAGAGAGAGAGAGAGAGAGAGAGAGAGAGAGAGAGAGAGAGAGAGAGAGAGAGAGAGAGAGAGAGAGAGAGAGAGAGAGAGAGAGAGAGAGAGAGAGAGAGAGAGAGAGAGAGAGAGAGAGAGAGAGAGAGAGAGAGAGAGAGAGAGAGAGAGAGAGAGAGAGAGAACTCCAAGCCCCTTCTCTCTATATATCTTCTATCTATATCCTTTGGTGTGAGTCCTTTCATCCGTTCACCTGAGAATGGTCGCCTGATACATATATTTCATTGCTCTCGTTGACCTGTCCTTCCTAAGAGCACTATTACGTAACCCATCTACCTGCCTCTCGTATATATATCTACCTGCAAATGTCTACCTCTTTTTCTGTTTATTTTCATACGTCCACCAGCAGCAACATCCTTCCCTCGGGTCTTATTTACTCTACATGTTAACGTGGGTACCTGCCAGGCTCTCTCTCCGTGGGTCTAACGAGGCGGTGGTGTGCCTGTGAGCGTCCGTGTTCGGCGCCTCAAGCATAAGTCTCTGTGCTTTCTTTCGTGGCTGGAGCCTGTTAGGGGGCTATGGATGGGCCGGGAACGTGGGGAAGGGAGGATTAGGTGGGAGATGGAGGAGGAGGAGGAGGAGGAGGAGGAGGAAGAGGAAGAGAAAGAGGAAACGGGCAAATGAGAGAAGGTAAAGAAGGAGAGAGAAAAAAGAATGACTTGAAAATGAAAGAAAGAGGAGGAGGAGGAGGAGGAAGAGAGAGGAGGAAGAGAGAGGAGGAAGAGAGAGAGAGAGAGAGAGAGAGAGAGAGAGAGAGAGAGAGAGAGACAGAGAGAGAGAGAGAGAGAGAGAGAGAGAGAGAGAGAGAGAGAGGAAATGGTCATATGAGAGAAGGAAAAGAAGGAGAGAGAAAAGAAAGACGTGAAAATGAAAGAAGGAGGAGGAGGAGGCGGAGGAAGAGGAGGAGGAAGGAAGAGGCACATCATAACTCCTACTACTTGCTTAAAACATATATCTTGCGGCGCCTTATAATGAAATGGATCGGTTAGGTGTTCTCTCTCTCTCTCTCTCTCTCTCTCTCGCTTCTATCTTTTCTTTCTTCTTTCTTTTTTAGTAAATCCTTATTGTTTTAACTCTACGGTGATAGCATCTCAATCTCTCTCTCTTTCTCTCTTCATTCTTTTAACCAGGAGGAGGAAGAATTAAAAAGGAGGGAATTTAAAAGAAAAAGATGAAGGAGAAGGAGGAAGAGGAGGAGGAGATGATCAGTATGTCAGTCGATGGAGTGTGTGTGTGTGTGTGTGTGTGTGTGTGTGTGTGTGTGTGTGTGTGTGTGTATGTAAGTATGTTTGAGCGTGTGTGCGTGTGTGCGTACGTGCGTGTATGTAAACAAGTTGCTTTTTTTCTCTTTCCTTCCCGTCTCCTCCTCCTGCCTCTTCCTCGGCCAATCCATTAGTCCGTATTAGCTTCTGGTTATGATGTAAAGTTATGAGATCAAAGAAGGATTAAGGCGGTTGGGAGGGACGGGAGGGAGAGGGAGAGAGGAGGGAAAAGGAGGCGGAGGAGGAGGAGGTAAGAAGAGAAAAAAAACTAAAGATGTGGGAAGAGTTTATGAAGTGACTGAAAGCTGGGTATCACATAAGCTGAAAAAATAGACAGAAAAACTAAACTGCAAAGTGGATTAGGGAGAGGAGAGAGGTGAAAACGGAAGGGGAAAAGGAGAAGGAGGAGAGGAAATATTGAAGAAGTGAGAGAAGTTTACGAAGTGACTGAGAGCTGGTTATCACATATGTTAAAAAATTTGACTGAAAAAACAAAACTGCAAAGTGGATTAAGGACAGGAGAGAGGTGAAAACAGAAGGGAAAAAGGGGAAGGAGGAGAGGAAATACTGAAGAAGCTTAGAGTTTATGAAGTGACTGAAAGGTTATCACATATGTTAAAAAATTTGACAGAAAAAACAAAACTGCAAAGTGGATTAAGGACAGGAGAGAGGTGAAAACAGAAGAGGAAAAGAGGAAGGAGGAGAGGAAATACTGAAGAAGCTTGGAGTTTATGAAGTGACTGAAAGTTGGTTATCACATATGTTAAAAAAGTTGACAGAAAAAACTAAACTGCAAAGTGGATTAAGGAAAGGAGAGAGGTGAAAACAGAAGAGAAAATGGGGAAGGAGGAGAGGAAATACTGAAGAAGCTTGGAGTTTATGAAGTGAGTGAAAGCTTGGTATCACCTGAGTATAAAAATTCGATAGAAAAACTAAATTGAAAAGTGGATGAAGGGAAGGGAAAGGCATGAAGGTTGAGAGAAAGAGGAGGGTTAGCAATAGGAGGAGGAGGAGGAGGAGGTAAAGAGAGGAAAGACTGAAGATGTGGGAGGAGTTTATGAAGTGACTGAAAGCTGTGTATCACCGGAGTTAGAAAAAAATGGAAAAGCTAATTTGTAAAGTAGATGAAGGAAGAAATAGAAGGAGAGGAAGTACAAACAAGGAGAAAGGAGGGGGAGGAGGAGGAGGAGGTAAGAAAAGGAGAGACGGAAGAAGCGCAGAGAAGTTTGTGAAGTGAAAAATTAAAATGGAGGAAAGAATGGAGGAAAGGAAGGAAGAGAGGACGGAAAGAGGAAAGAGGAAGAGACAGAAAAAAACGATATAGATAGATAGATAGATAGATACAGAGAGAGAGAGAGAGAGAGAGAGAGAGAGAGAGAGAGAGAGAGAGAGAGAGTTCAATATGCTAAAAAAAATACCATGGCAGTAACACTTAATATTCTAAATTACTTTTAATCACCCACTCATCACAATTAAGACGAAAGATACAACTCTATTACTCTCTCTCTCTCTCTCTCTCTCTCTCTCTCTCTCTCTCTCTCTCTCTCTCCCCCCCCCCCCCTCTCAATAGGAATGTTCATTTCGTGGACAAGTTTGCGATTCAGTCAAAAGCAATTAAACTTTGGATTATGGAATGACACAGGTCGCCATCACCACCACCACCATCACCATCACCACCACCACCACCACCACCACCACCACTACCACCATATCTCCCCACACACACACACACAGACTACTACTACTACTACTACTACTACCACTACCACTACCACCATTATTACTACTACTACTACTACTACTACTACTACTACTACTATAATCACCACTACTACTACTACTACCATGTGCACTACCAACTCTATTATAGGGACCGAGATTAGCAGGCATTTTTTTTTTCCTTTGAGCTATAAAAGACATATATCGCCACCATTACTACTGCTACCACTACTACTACTACTACTACTACTACTACTACTTCTACTACTACCACCACTACTACTACTACTACTA